>NC_134363.1:82185920-82293420 GCF_048569485.1 Anomaloglossus baeobatrachus | reverse complement strand
AAAGGTAACTTTGTATTTTAATTTTACCACTTTCTTCTAAATGGGAGCTGATGCCACTACAAGTCATATACTGAAATGACAAACCTAAATTACATTTGTGGGATTATCGCCTAGGTCTCAAATACAGCATAAAGACATGATAAACTACAGATCGAGGAAGAGACTCTAAGACATAAATAATGAAGATTAGTCCTCAGTGAGTCGAGTCTTGACATGGCGCGACTCCTCCAGAAAGGTAAAACGATCTATGAACAATAGCGATCACACTTTGGTGCTTTGTAAAGATTCAGTCATCTTTTTCTATTACTATGCTTTCTCTTTGTCGTGTGTTGCATCACAATTTTGTCACACACATCAATGTCTGTTTTTTCATGACCCATTGGTCTGCTTGAAAAAAAATAAAATAAACATGTTGTACTAAATAGCGTTTAGTTCCGTAAAACGTATTACAGACTTCATGTTAGTTTCTTTTCTCTCCAGTATGGCTTTGCTGATGACGTGTAAGCTCACCAATATCTCGAAATCTGCGTTCACAAATTTGACATTGACAAGGTTTTCCACCAAAGTGAGTGTATTTATGACGTGTGAGATGGGATGTTCTTTTAAAGGCTTTACCACAGACCTTGCAGACATGAGGCTTTTGTTGGGAATGAGCAATGCTGTGCCTCTGAAGGTAGGAAAGATACTCAAATATTCTAAAACACACTGGACATTTATATACTTTTCTTGGGGCTGACGACTTTGAGACCCCAGTGAGTGGACTCTCACCTGTTGAATTACGCAAGCTTATAGACCTAGGTTCCTCTACAACCACAGTGTATGGCAGCCCTCTACTGTCAATAAGCAAAAATCTCCGTGTAGAGCTTTCTTCACTTGTGTTTTTTTCTTTGAAATTTGCTAGGCCTTCTTTCATTTCATCAGTTGATGAATGTCTACATCTATTTTTCTGCATGCTATTTTTTGTAGTCTTACATGTTACAGAACTGGTAAAATCACTGTAAGTTAGTTCACCACTTTCAGGGGAAATTTGCCTTCGTGGTACTTGGTGATGATGATTGAACATTTTCTGGCATACTTTGTGCACTGAGGATCTATCATCACTAATGTTTATCCTTTTACATTTGTCCACTGTATCACTATGATGTTGAACGTTATTGTGTAATATAGCCCGCTTTGTGGAGTTATTAAATGAAAATCCATGATGAACATGAGTATCCTGAGAGCAAATATCTTCTCTACCTTGGAAAAAAGCTTCTTTTTTTGGCCTTACACATTTAGTATTGCTGCAATGATTTGAAACTAGATTTCTTACTTCATTGTCATTAAGCATGCCATCTTGTCTATAAAGCATTGAGCTTCTTTCTTGCCTTTGTGAAATAAACGTATGGCCAACATCATCAACCAAAATAGGCAGTCTTTTATTTTCTACCTCAGAAGGCAACTTTGTTACCCTCTGAGACTCTGTACCAGAAGTTAGAAGTGCTACATGTTTCCTATAGCCCTTGGAATTGGGCATGATGTCAGCGAATTGGTCTGAGGACTTAAAGATGCTTGTTTTTCTTTGCCGGACACAAGATTTTACCATTTCACCTTGTTCAGGGGATTTGAAATAACAGTTTGCTATTTCATTGACATTTATAATAGCATCTTCTTCTTTAACAGATTCTTCACGTAAAAAAATATTGCTCGGATTCTTAAGAAGTCTTTCTGTAGGTATATGTTTGCTATGGTTTTCTTGAAGCATTTTTGAAACAAATATACCTTTTTGATTATTAATTATTTTGAAACCTTTTTTCTGCCATTTCCAAACCTCCGGATCCATTCAGTATTGTAAAATCAGATTACAGATTATAGGAAACCTACAGAAAAAGAAAATATTAGTAAGCAAAATCTTTATCTTGCACATTTAAAAAAACTTTCACCCATACCTAGTTTGTCAGTACGGTATTTATTTGCTAAAGTGTATCAAGCAGTAGATAACAAACAAACAATTAGCACATTTTGGGAACCCTGACCCTGTTTCCAGGCCACTAAGAAGAAGAAAAATAAAAAAGGTATTAGGGCAAACAGGAAACTATGAAGCAACATATTTAAATCCAAAAATGATAATATACCATTCCAAAAAAGAAAAGTGCCTAATAGATTTTCATAATATATCTCTTTATTATATAGCAAGCGCAAAATTCTAGAGACGGCAAATAAACACATTTAAAAATTCAGAATTTCTAGAGAACCTGTTTCCTAAATCTGACACTGGAATAAAGCACATATGACATTTAATATAACGAGCAAAGCCTTGTAATTGTAATCAATATATGAGCTAGGCATATACATTACCTTTAAAGTGATGGTAAGTAGTATTCATTAATCCCTTACCGATATGTGATGAAGGTCATGTGACGGCTCACATATTTTGATGCAGGCTTAGACGTCGAGCCAACATCTTTACCCGCACGTGATGGCTTATTTAATCAGCCATCATGTGCCTCTAACAGCCGCAGGTGGAGCAGCATGCCAACCGTGGCTCTTAAACTGTTAAATGCTGGTGCCAGTCTTTGACAGTGACATATAACACGTGCCAGCGGGGGAACACATCATTCCTCCTGTCCATCAGCATGCGTGTGACATGATCACCAAACACCGATGAGTTGTTATGACAGCTGGGGGTTTTCTGATAACCTCCATGCTTGGTATTTGGATTCTTCTTTATGGGTCTCGGAAAATGGCAAAAAAAGCAATTTTCTTAAAAAAAATAAATTAAAAACATATTTGATATGTGCATACCATGACATGTGACACCATCGTATGTGCATCGTCATGACCTGGAGAATTATATTGCTAGGTCAGTTTTAGCTTATAGTGAACAAGGTAAATAAAAAAAAAAGGGTGAAATTTCACGCTTTTTGCAATTCTACTGCACTTGCAATTTTTCTCATTTCCAGTACACTATATGGTAGAATAAATGGTGCCATTCAAAAGCACACTTCGTCCCACAAAAAACAAGCCATCATATACATTAAAAATTTATGGCTCGAGAAAGAAGAAGAGGAGGAAAAAGTGAAAAATGGCCTGGGTTAACATAGAGAAGTGCAGTGCACATGTACATATAATACATGAATAATGCAGTATCAAAAGAATATAAATGAGGTATGTAGTAATACTGCAATAAAGTGCCATGTGCATATATACCCAAGTTAATTGGCTGAAAGGAAAAAAATCATATGAGAACGAGGAACCCATGCGTATTTCCACAGGAGGTGGCTTCTTCAGGTACACCTGGAGGGTATCGGCATTCCCAGATGATGTTTTACCTGGGTGACCATGCACATGGCACTTTATTGCATATTGTCATTACTTACCTGTTGTATATTTTTGTGATACTGTAGACTGAGGCGTCGCGGGCAGGTTCCTCTCAACTCCCGTTCCAGTTTGTGCCCTGTAATGTTCGTGAGTATTGTGTTTTTATTATGTATGCCCCATTTCACAGGTAAAGTGCCATGGAATAAATGTTGCTATAATAATGATAAAATAATTATACTGCATTAATCATTTTCTGTACATGTGTACTGCACCTCTCTTCATCATTAGATAACATTTGACATCACTTTAGGGGTAATTTCAACTCATACCTAGCTCTTACATCAATTAAATATAGATAACCAATATGCCCATCATGTGGTATGGGTCATATCCCAGTAGCAGATATTGGCCTACATAATGTTTTCATTTGTCTTGTCTAGGTTTCTGCATTTGTTTTAGAATATAGATTTATTTTGTTAAAATTTTGCACGTGCAATCAATGTTTTGTATGTGTCTTTGGCCTTATATGAATTGCATATGTTTTACATGTATTTTAGTCAGCATTTCACCTATATTCAGGTGATGGTCACTCAGTTGGGATTTTTTTTGCATACAAGGAATAATAAATACACAGAAAACATGGAAATAGACGGTTTTTAAATGAATATATTGTACTAGATAGAATGCCATACATTTGGTAGCGCTATATATAATAGTGGGCCTTTCTACACCAAAGTTATATATTGTTTAGAGGTCCTGTTACCTTCCCTGACATACCTGAATTTGTGAATCAGTTTTTCCCTGATGGACAAAGCTTCACTTATGGCTTTGTATTATGCGATTCCTGTTATGCCTCATTAAGAATAAAATTGGAATCTGGATGTTACCATTTCCATTCCATTCCAAACACTACAACTACAGAGAGAATAGTGTGACACACCCAGCCAGCGACACGCACTTGTGAATTTATTGATAGCTTTTTAGGGGGAATAACAGAGAACACTGACACTTGTATAGTCATGTTATTTAATAAAATAGACACATGAGAAGAGGCGACACTATTAAGAGGTCACTACTTTATGTTTAATATCTATCTTGGAACTGTTGCTCAATATCAGATAGTTGGGGGTCCTACATGTGGCCAGAGGCGGACTGGGCTGTCTGGGGCCCACCAGGAGAATTGACTCCAGGGGCCCACCCTACAGCTAAATATAAACACCCATTAGCGTTATCCCCATTATTGTGTTGCTTTGACTGTATACACAGGCGGCTCCTGCACATCTATATTGTGCACCATATCTGGGATGTACAATTATAGTCGTTTGCAGTAATGGGGTCTATGGTGAAAACAAGTCATCACCGATCCACAGGGTAGGTTGCTGATAACTTATTGATCGGTGGAACCAGACCAGTGGAAACCGCAGCGATCGGAAGATTGGGGAACTTTTTGCAGCAGGTGGGGTGTGTGACCGCAGCTCCATTCATCCTCTGTGGGGTGGGATGTGTGACCACAGTTCCATTCATCCTCTGTGGGGTGGGGTGTGTAACAGCAGCTCCATTCATCCTCTGTGGAGCAGCCAGATAATAACAAGCGCAGCGCTCGCAGCCACTGAGGGAATGAAAGGATCAGGGGTCGAGTCGGACACGAGCTCCAGTGTAATGGGGGATAAAAGTTGCACGATCGGTGCAGGTCCCAGCAATCGGTCCACACAGATGAATAAGTTATCACTTATCTTTAGGCCACGTTCACACACTTTTTCTCTGATTTTACTGTTCCTGGTTTTGGCTTCAAATACTGAGGTAAAAAAAACTTACTGAATACTCAGTGTGTGCACGTGGCCTTAGTAAAGGTGATTACTTGTTTTCACTGGAGAATCTCTGTAAGTGCATATTTACTGCAGTATATATGCCACAGTACAGGGCAGGACAGGGAGGGGAGGGGTTAAATGTTTAAGTATTTAATTTCTACTGGAAATAATCTCCCCCTTATAGAGAGAAAAAGTGACCTCCATACACAACACAATCCACTATACCAAAACCAATAATACCATATATAAGGGTGAAATACCGCCACACCGCGACCAGACAACATATTACCACCACATAGTGACCAAATACAACCACATACAAGGGATAAATACTGCCACACAGTGATCAGACAACATATTACCACCAAACAGTGACCAAATACAGCCACATACAAGGGAGAAATACCACCACACCGTGACCAGACCACATATTACCACCAAACAGTGAACAAATACAGCCACATACAAGGGAAAAATACCACCACACCGTGACCAGACCACAAAGTGACCGAATAATACCACATACAAGGGAGAAATACCGTGACACTATGACCAGATAACATACTACCAACACATAGTGATCAAAAGCAACCACATACCAGAGAGTAATACCACCACATCATAATTAGACCACACAGTAACCGAATATTACCACATACAAGGGAGAAATACCGCAACACTATAACCACACCACATAATGACCGACTAGAACTACATACAAGAAAGTAATACCGCCACACCATAATCAGACCACATAGTGACCGAATACAACCACATACAAGGGAGAAATACCGTGACTGACTTACCAGTGATGTCTCTAGCTGACTTTATTCATCTTCGTTTTTTCTCTTCATCCGGCGCTGACCGTCATCACTTCTTTCTGCCATGACGCAACTCTGCAGAAAATAACAGTCACCTATAGCCGATCACTCCCGGAGCACATTCCTCACTATTTCCCCAATTTCTACACCACGTCAGACTCTTGTTCCCCCATTGGAGACAGTATCCTCAAAATTAACTTAGATTTCATCAGTAATAATGTCCCCTAATTTGCCCCTACAGTAATTATGTCCCACGTGCCACCATAAACCAATCATGTATGTCCCTCATTCTGGCCCCATATAGTAATTACGGTATGTCCCTCATCCTGGCCCCTTTTATTTAATAATGTCTGGGGAAACAAGTGGAATGAGAAGGGGTTGTTAATTCCTTCCTGCACAAAATATCACCCCACAATCCTGCTCTCCAAAATAGCCCCACAAAGTGCCCCTTTCCAAAATGTCCCCCCAAAAATTGCCCTTTCAATAATATCTCCCCCAACTACATCCCTGTATAAATCTCCCCCTCATACTATGCTGCCTTCCAAAATCTTTGATGCCTCATAATGTCCCCCATTGCCCTATAATGTTCCAATTTCTTTCATAACGTCCCCCACAGACCTATAATGCCCCAATTTGCTTCATAATGGCCCCCACTGCCCTATAATGCCCCCCACTGCCCTATTATGCCCCCCACTGCCCTATTATGCCCCCCACTGCCCTATTATGCCCCCCACTGCCCTATTGTGCCCCCCACTGCCCTATTGTGCCCCCCACTGCCCTATTGTGCCCCCCACTGCCCTATTGTGCCCCCCACTGCCCTATTGTGCCCCCCACTGCCCTATTGTGCCCCCCACTGCCCTATTGTGCCCCCCACTGCCCTATTGTGCCCCCCACTGCCCTATTGTGCCCCCCACTGCCCTATTGTGCCCCCCACTGCCCTATTGTGCCCCCCACTGCCCTATTGTGCCCCCCACTGCCCTATTATGCCCCCCACTGCCCTATTGTGCCCCCCACTGCCCTATTATGCCCCCCACTGCCCTATTATGCCCCCCACTGCCCTATTATGCCCCCCACTGCCCTATTATGCCCCCCACTGCCCTATTATGCCCCCCACTGCCCTATTATGCCCCCCACTGCCCTATTATGCCCCCCACTGCCCTATTATGCCCCCCACTGCCCTATTATGCCCCCCACTGCCTTATTATGCCCCCCACTGCCCTATTATGCCCCCCACTGCCCTATTATGCCCCCCACTGCCCTATTATGCCCCCCACTGACCCATAATATGCTCCATAAAGTCCCCCGC
This sequence comes from Anomaloglossus baeobatrachus, assembly GCF_048569485.1. Taxonomy (NCBI): domain Eukaryota; kingdom Metazoa; phylum Chordata; class Amphibia; order Anura; family Aromobatidae; genus Anomaloglossus; species Anomaloglossus baeobatrachus. The sequence continues at coordinate 82,286,185 of NC_134363.1, read as the reverse complement.
CGCTTCTTAATGCCACTTGTAAAATAACACTGCTCCTCCCCCACCCGCAGCCCCTCATATAAAAGTACATCTTCGGCTATTCTGGAGCGCTTACCTGTGCCTGCGCGTTCTCCTCTTCATTCCTGCAGCTGCGGCCCCGGTGATGATGATGTCGGTGCAGGACTGAGGCGCGCTCCTCTGCAGCCCTGGCGATGATGGTACGTTGCGGGGCTGAGCAGAGCTGCTCTCCCTCCTGTCATCGGCCGCACTGTACAAATGTATTACGCACCTGAAAGACGCGCATACATCTGAATACCGGCGCGGTCGGTGCAGGCCTGGGGACTCCCACAGTGCACCGCTAGGACCTTTGGTGAGTCACGGCACATGTGATGTCACTAAAGGTCCTGCAACTGCGAACACTTCAGTGATCGTACAGAACTTGTACGATCACTGAAGTTTACGATTGAAAGGCTGGGTGCCGGGGCCCACTCAGGCCTGTGCATGGGCGGGCGTACCCAGGATCAAAACTAGGTAGGGGCAAGCCATGGTCGTTCACGTTGTAAAATATTAGAACGGAAAAGGTGAATGAAACGAAAATTTTGAGAATTAAATGTAATTATAGCTCGATTAATGACTCCGCACCCCTCTCCACACACACACACACACACACACACACAAATACATCCCCCCATCACCCACTACACACACACAGACACACACACACAAAAATATACCATGCACACCCTCATTACCATCTCCCCATGCACACAATACAATGCACCCCCCCATCACCCCCTCCAAACACACACACACACACACACACACACACAATACAATGCACCCCCCCCCCATCACCCCCTACACACACAATGCACCCCCCATCACTCCCCACACACACAAAATACAATACATCCCCCACTACACACACACACACACACACAAATACAATGTACCCCCATCACCCCCTACACACACAATGCAGCCCCCCCATCACCCCCTACACACACAATGCACCCCCCATCACTCCCCACACACACACAATACAGTGCACCCTCCATTACCCCTCCCCCACATACAATACAATGCACCCTCCATTACCCCCTCCCCAGACATAATACATTGCACTCCACATCACCCCCTGCAGACACAAATTACACTACCCCATCACTACACACTCCTGCCTCCCCCCCCTTCCCTCGGAATACAGCACTCCCCCTCTGCCTGTTACAAAGCTGTGTCTCCTTCACAAATGTTCCTCGTTATGTGTCCTCAGCCCCTCCCCACACATCTCCATTAATTACACCTGTCTCTTCGGCTCCTCCATGGAGCGCTTACCGCTGCCAGATGAATCCAGTGTGGCGCCCGCAGCACTGTGATGACGTCAGCAATGTGCTGATCTCATCACGTTGTTGCACGTCGGGGGCGGGGCCTAGTCCCGGCGCGCTGTTCAAATGTATTTACGTCTGAAAGACGCAAATACATTTGAATAGGAAGAAGCTGCGGTCACCGGCACCGGCGCGCTCCTCTGCACTGTGTGCATGTCGGACACACAGCAGGGCCGGAACAGCACAGCGCGCTGCCTCCTGCTCCTGCTAGTGTGCCCGGCATGCACACACTGATGAGGAACGCGCCGGTGGCTGCAGATACAGGCAGGTGACTGGTAAGAAGACACCCCCCCCGCACATACCCCCGGGGCCCCTGCTCGCTCCCCTGGGCCCCCGCACCCCCCCCCCCCGGGCCCCGAACACACGCCCCCGCACCCCCCCCCTGGGGTCGCTGCACGCAGATGAGTCAGAGCCGCGCGGCACCGACAGTGACAGCAGGCAGAGCAGGGAGATCCCTCTCCCTGCTTGCCGCTGCAGAGGGAATGGGATTGTCACTAATCATATCGGCAATGTGCTGATATGATTAGTGAAATTACCGACCGGGGGGGGGGGGGCTCTCACACATATCCATAGGGGCCCAGGGGGGGTAGAGGGGCGGGGCCTAGGGGGCGTGGCCACCAATAGCAGGGACCCACCGGGGATTCTCCCGACCTCCTGGTGGGCCAGTCCGCCCCTGCATGTGGCACATACACATATACCGTAATCTGCTACCACCCATAATGATGACCTCATGTAACCAATGTAGAGGATCCCCCAGCTTTTTACACTGCTTTGTGGCTACTCCAGACCAGATCCTATGGAGTGATGCAGTACCCAGCTGCGATTACTGAGCAGTTTGTTACTATAGTTGTCACTTTGCTGTGGCCGCAGGTAATACCAACCTATCATTGGCAGCAACAAATCTTATACCCTCTTTTTCTTATATTGATGATATATCCATAGGGGAGTTTATCAACACAAAAGTAGTGGACAATCTTTTCAATCACTAGAACTACTCAGTGCAACAAAATCTAAGCTTATAAAAGGAATTAGCTTAAAAAACAAGAGTTTGAAAACTATACTTGCATTGGTATATAAAGGAAAGCTTTTACCAGCGACAAAGAGCATCATGTTAAGGCTATGTGCGCACAGTGCGTTTTTCGCGGCGTTTTTGCGCGCGTTTTTGGCCTCAAAACTGCAGGACTTTGCTTCCCCAGCAAAGTCTATGAGTTTTCATTTTTGCTGTCCGCACACATCTGTTTTTTTTCAGCTGCGTTTTTGTGGTGCCACAAAAACGCAGCATGTCAATTATTCCCGTGTTTTTCACTGCGCTTTTCATCCATTGAGTGCAATGGGATGTTGAAAGACGCAATGAGAAACGCAAATAGCTGCGTTTTGGTGCGTTTCTAAGACCAAAAACGCAGCTATAAACGCAGGAGGTGGGTAGTAAAGTGACGTGTACAGGAAGAGGATTCCTTCTGTCAGTAAATACAGAAGCGTGAATCCTCTCGGTACCGTCACCGTCGTTTCCACCTCCCGTCCTGTGCATGTATGCTGCCGTGCGGCGCCATGTACAGGCAGGAGGTGGAAGCGGCTGCGAAAACAAAAGTTAACAGTAGAAAAAAAAAAAAAAAAAAAAAAGTTATACTCACCTGTCTGCAGGGTCCCGGTGCCATGCCCGCTCCCATCTCCTCTCATGGTATCGCCACCCCCCGCTCCGGCTGTGTGCAGATGGCCGGGAAACCTCCGATGGATGCAGGACCTGGCGATGGATCACCTGATGCAGTCACCTGACGCATCAGGTGATCGTAAGTATCGCGGTGACGCCAGCGGCCGGCCGGCTTCACCTATCAGCGATCGGACGGGATCAGACTCCCGCCCCATCGCTGCAGGAGCTGCCGGTAATCAGCACATAAGTGAGTATTATTTTTTTTATTTTTTTTTGCACCGATGCATCAGCTGATTGTATAATCGGCTTTTATACAATCAGCTGATGTGTGATGGGATTCAGGCACTTGATCCTGACACATAATCTGATCGCTTTGCCTTCCAGCAAACCGATCAGATGATATTGGATCCGGATTGGACGGCGCGGGACCCTTGACCCAGGATTACTGCGGAGGGGGGGTTCTTTATTTCAATAAAGATGGAGTCACTAATTGTGTTTTTTATTTCTAATAAAAATATTTTTCTGTGTGTTGTGTTTTTTTTTTTTTATCTTTACTAGAAATTCATGGTGGCCATGTCTAATATTGGCATGACACCATGAATTTCGGGCTTAGGGCCAGCTATACAGCTAGCCCTAACCCCATTATTACACGGCGAGCCACCCGGCATCAGGGCAGCTGGAAGAGTTGGATACAGCGCCAGAAGATGGCGCTTCTGTGAAAGCGCCATTTTCTGGGGTGGCTGCGGGACTGCAATTCACAGCGGGGGTGCCCAGAAAGCATGGGCACCCTGCACTGTGGATTCCAAACCCCAGCTGCCTAGTTGTACCCGGCTGGACTCAAAAATTGGGCGAAGCTCACGTCATTTTTTTTTTTAAATTATTTCATGAAATTCATGAAATAATTTAAAAAAAAAGGGCTTCCCTATATTTTTGGTTCCCAGCCGGGTACAAATAGGCAGCTGGGGGTTGGGGGCAGCCCGTACCTGCCTGCTGTACCCGGCTAGCATACAAAAATATGGCAAAGCCCACGTCATTTTTTTTGTTTGGGGGGGCAAAGAAATCCTGCATACAGTCCTGGAAGGAGGATGCTGAGCCTTGTAGTTCGACAGCTGCTGTCTGCTCTCCTGCATACACTATTGGATGGACAATGCTGAGCCTTGTAGTTCTGCAGCTGCTGTCTGCTCTCCTGCATACACTATTGGATGGAGTATGCTGAGCCTTGTAGTTCTGCAGCTGTCTGCTCTTCTGCATACACTAGTGGAGAATGAAGAACACATTGAAGAAGGAAATGACATCAGACCTTTTTTTTTTTGTTCACTGATAAAAAACGCATAAGGACGCAGTGAGCAAAAACGCAGCAAAAAAACGCACCAACTCGCGGCAAAATGCGTGCGTTTTTTGCCGCGTTTTTTCGACGCAGGTGCGTTTGTGCGTTTTTAGCGGCCAAAAACGCACAAAAACGCAGCGTCAAAAAAAACGCAGTGTGCGCACATAGCCTAAGGCTGAACTCACACGAGCGTATGGCATCCGATGCGAGAGCATCGGATGCAATATGCTAATGTCCCCTGGCTCAGGCTATGCTGCGAGCATGAGCCGAGTGTCATGCGACTGTAACCCGATCTTGCGATCGGGTCACAGCTGTGAAGCTGAGTACGGGCGCTGCGGAGGAGAGGGAGGGGTTAATCCTCCCATCTCCTCCACTGTCAGCCTGTGTGTATATCGCACTGCACTGGGACAACATCCAAGTGCAGTTCGATGTATCTCTCGCATCCATTCACTTGAATGGGTGCGAGAGATACGGCGGTAGCAGCAAAACGCAGCATGCTGCCGCTTTTCTCGCATCCAGAATCTGGATGCGAGAAAAGCTGACCAACAGCTCAACCTCATTACCTAACATTGGTCAGAGTGCAATGCGAGAATTTCTCGCATTGCACTCGTCCGATTTTCACGCTTGTGTGAGCGTACCCTAATATAGTAGGTCTGACTTTACACCATTCTTGTGATCCTCTTGATTCGACAACTACAGCCTATCAGAGAAGCCTGCTACATAGGAGAATGCTGTTACTCTTTTACCGGTAGACCACCCACCTTTACTTCCAGTACCTTTTGTTCCCCATCCTTCCCACTGGGGAATCCACACTGCTACGTAATGGAGGCAGTATTGTCTCTGTCCTGTAAGTTAGCTATACAGTCATGGCCAAAAGTTTTGAGAATGCTACAAATATTAATTTTTACAAAGTCTACTGCTTAAGTTTTTCTAATGGCAATTTGCATATACTCCAGAATGTCATAAAGAGTGATCAGCTTAACAGCAATTACTTGCAAAGTCAATATTGGCTAAGAAAATGAATTTTAACCCCCAAAACACATTTTAACATCATTGCATTCCTGCCTTAAAAGGAGTAGCTAACATTGTTTTAGTGATTGTTCCATTAACACAGGTGTGGGTGTTGATGAGGACAGGGCTGGCGATCAGTCATGATTAAGTAAGAATGACACCACTGGACACTTTAAAAGGAAGGCTGGTGCTTGGTATCATTGTTTCTCTTCAGTTAACCATGGTTATCTCTAAAGAAACACGTGCAGCCATCATTGCTCTGCACAAAAATGGCCTAACAGGGAAGAGTATCGCAGCTACAAAGATTGCACCTCAGTCAACAATCTATCGCATCATCAAGAACTTCAAGGAGAGAGCTTCCATTGTTGCCAAAAAGGCTCCAGGGCGCCCAAGAAGGACCAGCAAACGCCAGGACCGTATCTTAAAACTGTTTCAGCTGCGGGATCGGACTACCAGCATTGCCGAGCTAGCTCAGCAATGGCAGTAGGCTGGTGTGAGTGCTTCTGCACGCACTGTGAGGCGGAGACTGTTGAGCAAGGCCTGGTTTCAAGGAGGGCAGCAAAGAAGCCACTTCTCTCCAGAAAAAACATCAGGGACCGACTGATAGTCTGCAAAAGGTATAGGGAGTGGACTGCTGAGGACTGGGGTAAAGTCATTTTCTCAGATGAATCCCCTTTTCGATTGTTTGGAACATCTGGAAAACAGCTTATGAGGAGAAGAAGAGGTGAGCGCTACCACCAGTCTTGTCTCATGCCAACTGTTAAGCATCCTGAAACGATTTATGTGTGGGGTTGCTTCTCAGCCAAGGGAAATCGCACCACTCACAGTCTGGCCTAAAAACACCGCCATGAATAAAGAATGGTACCAGAATGTCCTCCAAGAGCAACTTCTCCCCACTGTCCAAGAGAAGTTTGGCACCCAACAATGCCTTTTCCAGCATGATGGAGCACCTTGCCATAAAGCAAAGGTGATCACTAAATGGTTCATGGAACAAAACATAGAGATTTTGGGTCCATGGCCTGGAAACTCCCCAGATCTTAATCCCATTGAGAACTTGTGGACAATCATCAAGAGACGGGTGGACAAACAAAATGCAAGAATGGACAGCTATCAGTCAGGATTTGATCCAGAAGTTGATTGAGAGCATGCCAGGGAGAATTGCAGAGGTCCTAAAGAAGAAGGGTCAACACGGCAAATATTGACTTGCTGCATTAACTCATTCTGTCAATATAACCTTTTGGTACTCATAATATGATTGCAATTATATTTCTGTATGTGATGTAAACATCAGAGAAACACAATTAAAAATCAGAGGGCAACAAATCATGTGAAAATATAATTTTGGTGTCATTCTCAAAACTTTTGGCCATGACTGTACATCTCAACTGGATTTTTTTGTATTTGAACTGGTACAGAAATTATGTGGCATACACTCAACTGGATGAAGGGAACATGTGTATCATTATTACCAATGGCATAACTTTAGAAAGGATGGGCATAGAAAAAAAATAAAAGTGATCAAATGTGCATTTACGATTGTTCTTTATTGAACTAAAAGAGTGAGGTGAAAATAAGCGGTATTTATCCAAAAATATATAACGCAATAGGGTCAAATTGGTACAACCAGAGAACAGGTAAACACCAACACACAATATAACCTCGACAGAAAGCATACAAAATTTGCAATAATATAATGAATACATGCTATAAAAAAGTATAACATGTATCCTTAATCTTTTTGTCCTCTGTCTCATATATAGTCAATATGCATTATTTTATCTTTTTATACAGTACAGAGCCAGGCACCTACACTTACATTTACATCTAATAGCAGTGGATTCCGCATAAATTGTGTTTAAACAGCTATTGGTAAGCTTAAAACTTAATTATACTTTTTTATAGCATGCCACAATAGTTTATTTTGCAGTTCGTGAGATATGTCTTCAATCCTCCATAGAGCAATTTTTGCCATTGCTGTCCAATAATCTGCTTAACGGTGGCTCCATGTGAACTTTCACCCAAACTATTCCCATAATAGGGTAAGAGTCATTTTGCGTATTTTCATATGACATCATAACTAGTTATCCATCAGTATATTGGACAGCTATTTTCATTTCTTTGATCCTCTACCCCTAGTTATATGGGATTTATGACTAAACACTTTCCTCTTTAATTTATATCTTACTTAATGGAATGTGTGTTCCTTCATAGGGTAAGAGTTGTTCTTCGTATTTTCATATGACATCACTAGCTGTTCTCAGCCAGCTAACGCTCGGCTCAAGGGTATACAGCTCACCCAAAGGTATACAGCTGTCCTCCCCCCTAAAGGGTATACAGCTCTCCTTCCCCCCAAGGGTATACAACTCCCCTCCCCTCAAGGGTATACAGCTGTCCTTCCCCTCAGGGTATACAGGTTTCCTCCCCCAAGGGTATACAGGTTTCCTCCCCCAAGGGTATACAGCACTCCTCCCCAAAGGTATACAGCTCTCCTCCCCAAGGGTATACAGCTCCCCCAGAAGGTATACAGCTCGCATCCTTAAGGGTATACAGGTTCCCTCCCCTAAGGGTATACAGCACTCCTCTTCAAGGGTATACAGCTCTTCTTCCCAAGGGTATACAGCTCCCCTAAAAGGTATACAGCACGCATCCTCAAGGGTATACAGCTCTCCTTCCCCCAAGGGTATACAGCTCACCTCCCTGGTTTATAGGTCCCCCCAAAAAGGTATACAACTCCCCCTCCCCCCAAGGGTATACAGTTCTTGTCCCCAAGGGTATACAGCTCTCCCCCCAAAGCCTATACAGCTCACCTCCCTGGTATATAGCTCCCCCAAAAGGTATACAGCTCTCGTCCTCAAGGGTATACAACTCGCCTCCCCCCAAGGGTATACAGCTCACCCAGAAGGTATACAGCTCGCATCCTTAAGGGTATACAGGTTCCCTCCCCTAAGGGTATACAGCACTCCTCCTCAAGGGTATACAGCTCTTCTTCCCAAGGGTATACAGCTCCCCTAAAAGGTATACAGCACGCATCCTCAAGGGTATACAGCTCTCCTTCCCCCAAGGGTATACAGCTCACCTCCCTGGTTTATAGGTCCCCCCAAAAAGGTATACAACTCCCCCTCCCCCCAAGGGTATACAGTTCTTGTCCCCAAGGGTATACAGCTCTCCCCCCAAAGCCTATACAGCTCACCTCCCTGGTATATAGCTCCCCCAAAAGGTATACAGCTCTCGTCCTCAAGGGTATACAACTCGCCTCCCCCCAAGGGTATACAGCTCACCTCCCTGGTATATAGCTCCCCCCAAAAGATATCCAGCTGTCCTCCCCCCCCCCCCACAGGGTATACAGCTTTCCCTTTGAGGCTATACAGCTCCCCTCCCCCCAAGGGTATACAGCTCTCTTCCCCCTAAGAGTATACAGCTCACCTCCCTAGTATACAGCTCTCCCAAGGGTATACAGTTCTCCTCAGAGTGTGCAATGTACACAACAGGATCTGTCTTTGTGCTTACAGGACCTGTGATGTTGTCACATGGAGGGGAAGAGTCAGGGGGTCACATGATCAGCTCCTCAGTGTATGCAGGACTTTGCTGTGCTGGTTGTCATGGTGCTGGATGAAGTGAAGTTTGTGTGGTGTCAGGAGGGATTTACAGTGTGGATGTAGCAGAGCTGTGTGTGTAATGTGGGGGGCAGAGCCGCGTGTGGTAATGGCCGGGGGGTGGAGCTGCATGTGGTAAGGGGCGGGAATAGCAAGACAGCTATTGTTTTTTTATTTCTGTGATCCTCCACTCCTAGTTATTCATAATTCATAATTATGAATTCATAATTACCAGGGCTGTAGAGTCTGTAAGCCAAACCTGCGACTCAGGCTCCTCAATTTCCCTTGCAACGACTCCAACTCCCACATATATTGCTTATATTTAAGTGAAAAATATATTTTAGTACAATGTGAACATCAGACATTTAATCCTTTTTATGTTACAATAATCAAGATATTTAGATAGAAGATAAATATATTTATCGGAATACAACTTTAGAATACAAAAAACTGTAATAAATTTGAAATACGCAATACACTATGAAATTATATATCTATAATTACCTTATTCTAATTATAATTAGACAATATAATTGTATAATTGCCTGCATCTGCCTTATTCTGCCCCCTGCACACATTGCCCGCTCGGCCACGCCCCCCGCACACATTGGGCACCTATAAACCTCCCCCCAGGACTACTCCTCCTATTATACTCCTCTCTCTCCCCCCAGGACTACTCCTCCTATTATACTCCTCTCTCTCTCCCCCCAGGACTACTCCTCCTATTATACTCCTCTCTCTCTCCCCCCAGGACTACTCCTCCTATTATACTCCTCTCTCTCTCCCCCCAGGACTACTCCTCCTATTATACTCCTCTCTCTCTCCCCCCAGGACTACTCCTCCTATTATACTCCTCTCTCTCTCCCCCCAGGACTACTCCTCCTATTATACTCCTCTCTCTCTCCCCCCAGGACTACTCCTCCTATTATACTCCTCTCTCTCTCCCCCCAGGACTACTCCTCCTATTATACTCCTCTCTCTCTCCCCCCAGGACTACTCCTCCTATTATACTCCTCTCTCTCTCCCCCCAGGACTACTCCTCCTATTATACTCCTCTCTCTCTCCCCCCAGGACTACTCCTCCTATTATACTCCTCTCTCTCTCCCCCCAGGACTACTCCTCCTATTATACTCCTCTCTCTCTCCCCCCAGGACTACTCCTCCTATTATACTCCTCTCTCTCTCCCCCCAGGACTACTCCTCCTATTATACTCCTCTCTCTCTCCCCCCAGGACTACTCCTCCTATTATACTCCTCTCTCTCTCCCCCCAGGACTACTCCTCCTATTATACTCCTCTCTCTCTCCCCCCAGGACTACTCCTCCTATTATACTCCTCTCTCTCTCCCCCCAGGACTACTCCTCCTATTATACTCCTCTCTCTCTCCCCCCAGGACTACTCCTCCTATTATACTCCTCTCTCTCTCCCCCCAGGACTACTCCTCCTATTATACTCCTCTCTCTCTCCCCCCAGGACTACTCCTCCTATTATACTCCTCTCTCTCTCCCCCCAGGACTACTCCTCCTATTATACTCCTCTCTCTCTCCCCCCAGGACTACTCCTCCTATTATACTCCTCTCTCTCTCCCCCCAGGACTACTCCTCCTATTATACTCCTCTCTCTCTCCCCCCAGGACTACTCCTCCTATTATACTCCTCTCTCTCTCCCCCCAGGACTACTCCTCCTATTATACTCCTCTCTCTCTCCCCCCAGGACTACTCCTCCTATTATACTCCTCTCTCTCTCCCCCCAGGACTACTCCTCCTATTATACTCCTCTCTCTCTCCCCCCAGGACTACTCCTCCTATTATACTCCTCTCTCTCTCCCCCCAGGACTACTCCTCCTATTATACTCCTCTCTCTCTCCCCCCAGGACTACTCCTCCTATTATACTCCTCTCTCTCTCCCCCCAGGACTACTCCTCCTATTATACTCCTCTCTCTCTCCCCCCAGGACTACTCCTCCTATTATACTCCTCTCTCTCTCCCCCCAGGACTACTCCTCCTATTATACTCCTCTCTCTCTCCCCCCAGGACTACTCCTCCTATTATACTCCTCTCTCTCTCCCCCCAGGACTACTCCTCCTATTATACTCCTCTCTCTCTCCCCCCAGGACTACTCCTCCTATTATACTCCTCTCTCTCTCCCCCCAGGACTACTCCTCCTATTATACTCCTCTCTCTCTCCCCCCAGGACTACTCCTCCTATTATACTCCTCTCTCTCTCCCCCCAGGACTACTCCTCCTATTATACTCCTCTCTCTCTCCCCCCAGGACTACTCCTCCTATTATACTCCTCTCTCTCTCCCCCCAGGACTACTCCTCCTATTATACTCCTCTCTCTCTCCCCCCAGGACTACTCCTCCTATTATACTCCTCTCTCTCTCCCCCCAGGACTACTCCTCCTATTATACTCCTCTCTCTCTCCCCCCAGGACTACTCCTCCTATTATACTCCTCTCTCTCTCCCCCCAGGACTACTCCTCCTATTATACTCCTCTCTCTCTCCCCCCAGGACTACTCCTCCTATTATACTCCTCTCTCTCTCCCCCCAGGACTACTCCTCCTATTATACTCCTCTCTCTCTCCCCCCAGGACTACTCCTCCTATTATACTCCTCTCTCTCTCCCCCCAGGACTACTCCTCCTATTATACTCCTCTCTCTCTCCCCCCAGGACTACTCCTCCTATTATACTCCTCTCTCTCTCCCCCCAGGACTACTCCTCCTATTATACTCCTCTCTCTCTCCCCCCAGGACTACTCCTCCTATTATACTCCTCTCTCTCTCCCCCCAGGACTACTCCTCCTATTATACTCCTCTCTCTCTCCCCCCAGGACTACTCCTCCTATTATACTCCTCTCTCTCTCCCCCCAGGACTACTCCTCCTATTATACTCCTCTCTCTCTCCCCCCAGGACTACTCCTCCTATTATACTCCTCTCTCTCTCCCCCCAGGACTACTCCTCCTATTATACTCCTCTCTCTCTCCCCCCAGGACTACTCCTCCTATTATACTCCTCTCTCTCTCCCCCCAGGACTACTCCTCCTATTATACTCCTCTCTCTCCCCCCAGGACTACTCCTCCTATTATACTCCTCTCTCTCTCCCCCCAGGACTACTCCTCCTATTATACTCCTCTCTCTCTCCCCCCAGGACTACTCCTCCTATTATACTCCTCTCTCTCTCCCCCCAGGACTACTCCTCCTATTATACTCCTCTCTCTCTCCCCCCAGGACTACTCCTCCTATTATACTCCTCTCTCTCTCCCCCCAGGACTACTCCTCCTATTATACTCCTCTCTCTCTCCCCCCAGGACTACTCCTCCTATTATACTCCTCTCTCTCTCCCCCCAGGACTACTCCTCCTATTATACTCCTCTCTCTCTCCCCCCAGGACTACTCCTCCTATTATACTCCTCTCTCTCTCCCCCCAGGACTACTCCTCCTATTATACTCCTCTCTCTCTCCCCCCAGGACTACTCCTCCTATTATACTCCTCTCTCTCTCCCCCCAGGACTACTCCTCCTATTATACTCCTCTCTCTCTCCCCCCAGGACTACTCCTCCTATTATGCTCCTCTCTCTCTCCCCCGAGGACTACTCCTCCTATTATGCTCCTCTCTCTCCCCCCAGGACTACTCCTCCTATTATACTCCTCTCTCTCTCCCCCCAGGACTACTCCTCCTATTATACTCCTCTCTCACCAGGACTACTCCTCCTATTATACTCCTATTATAGTCCTCTCTGAGGGGTGCGCAGCATGGGGGATGGAGCATGATGGGGGTGCGCAGCATGGAGGATGGAGCACGATGGGGGTGCGCAGTATGGAGGATGAAGCACGATGGGGGTGCGCAGTATGGGGGATGGAGTACGATGGGGGTGCACACCTCTCCACAAAACACACACACACTGGGAACCATAAACACCGCCCTACACAGACACCCACACACGCAGACAATGCCGCAAACACACACAAACACCCAACACACAAACCGCGACATACACAAATATGCGCACACACCGCGCAACACACACACACGCAAACCGCGCAAGACACACAGTACCACACACACACACACTGCAGACACAGCGCTTCACAAACAACGCAACACACACAACGCAACACACAAACAACACCGCTCTCACACACCCCCACACAACACCCATAACATTTACAGTGCCCTACACAAACATTTGGCAACTACACACAACAACATCGAATATTATATAACAAAAATCATACATTAACTACACAAATTCTAGAATACCCGATGCATCAGAATTGGGCCACCATCTAGTGTAATATACACAATGAAGGGAATTTTGTTTACTTACCGTAAATTCCTTTTCTTCTAGCTCCAATTGGGAGACCCAGACAATTGGGTGTATAGCTACTGCCTCCGGAGGCCACACAAAGTATTACACTTAAAAGTGTAAAGCCCCTCCCCTTCTGCCTATACACCCCCCGTGGGATCACGGGCTCCTCAGTTTTAGTGCAAAAGCAAGAAGGAGGAAAGCCAATAACTGGTTTAAAAACAAATTCGATCCGAAGAAACATCAGAGAACTGAAACCATTCAACATGAACAACATGTGTACCCGAAAAAACAAAAATCCCTAAGAAAACAGGGTGGCTGCTGGGTCTCCCAATTGGAGCTAGAAGAAAAGGAATTTACGGTAAGTAAACAAAATTCCCTTCTTCTTTGTCGCTCCTAATTGGGAGACCCAGACAATTGGGACGTCCAAAAGCAGTCCCTGGGTGGGTAAAATAACACCTCGTGATAGGGCCGTAAAACAGCCCTTTCCTACAGGTGGGCAACCGCCGCCTGAAGGACTTGTCTACCTAGGCTGGCGTCCGCCGAAGCGTAGGTATGCACCTGATAATGCTTGGTAAAAGTGTGCAGACTCGACCAGGTAGCCGCCTGACACACCTGCTGAGCCGTAGCCTGGTGCCGTAATGCCCAGGACGCACCCACGGCTCTGGTAGAATGGGCCTTCAGCCCTGAGGGAACCGGAATCCCAGCAGAACGGTAGGCTTCAAGAATTGGTTCCTTGATCCACCGAGCCAGGGTGGATTTGGAAGCTTGCGACCCTTTACGCTGACCAGCGACAAGGACAAAGTGCATCCGAGCGGCGCAGAGGCGCCGTGCGGGAAATGTAGATTCTGAGTGCTCTCACCAGATCCAACAAATGCAAATCCTTTTCACATTGATGAATTGGATGAGGACACAAAGAAGGTAAGGAGATATCCTGATTGAGATGAAAGGGGGATACCACCTTAGGGAGAAACTCCGGAATCGGGCGCAGAACCACCTTGTCCTGGTGAAACACCAGGAAGGGAGATTTGCATGACAGCGCTGCTAGCTCGGACACTCTCCGAAGAGACGTGACCGCTACTAGAAAGGCCACTTTCTGTGAAAGGCGAGAAAGGGAAACATCCCTCATAGGCTCGAAAGGCGGCTTCTGGAGAGCAATTAGAACCTTGTTCAGATCCCAGGGCTCTAACGGCCGCTTGTAAGGAGGGACGATATGACAAACCCCTTGCAGGAACGTGCGTACCTGAGGAAGTCGTGCTAGGCGTTTCTGAAAAAATACAGATAGCGCTGAGACTTGTCCTTTAAGGGAGCCGAGCGACAAACCTTTTTCCAAACCGGATTGCAGGAAGGAAAGAAGAGTAGGCAATGCAAATGGCCAGGGAGAAACTCCCTGAGCAGAGCACCAAGATAAGAATATCTTCCACGTCCTGTGGTAGACCTTGGCGGAGGATGGTTTTCTAGCCTGTCTCATGGTGGCAATGACCTCTAGAGATAATCCTGAAGACGCTAGGATCCAGGACTCAATGGCCACACAGTCAGGTTCAGGGCCGCAGAATTCAGATGGAAAAACGGCCCTTGAGACAACAAGTCTGGTCGGTCTGGTAGTGCCCACGGTTGGCCTACCGTGAGGTGCCACAGATCCGGGTACCACGACCTCCTCGGCCAGTCTGGAGCGACGAGGATGGCGCGGCGGCAGTCGGACCTGATCTTGCGCAGCACTCTGGGCAACAGTGCCAGAGGTGGGAACACATAAGGTAGCCGGAACTGCGACCAATCTTGAACTAAGGCGTCCGCCGCCAGAGCTCGGTGATCGTGAGACCGTGCCATGAAAGCCGGGACCTTGTTGTTGTGCCGGGACGCCATTAGGTCGACGTCCGGCATCCCCCAGCGGCGACAGATCTCCTGAAACCCGTCCGGGTGAAGAGACCATTCCCCTGCGTCCATACCCTGGCGACTGAGGAAGTCTGCTTCCCAGTTTTCCACGCCTGGGATGTGAACTGCGGATATGGTGGATGCCGTGTCTTCCACCCACGTCAGAATCCGCCGGACTTCCTGGAAGGCTTGCCGACTGAGTGTTCCTCCTTGGTGGTTGATGTATGCCACCGCTGTGGAGTTGTCCGACTGAATTCGGATCTGCTTGCCTTCCAGCCACTGCTGGAAGGCTTGTAGGGCAAGATACACTGCTCTGATTTCCAGAACATTGATCTGAAGGGTGGACTCTTGCTGAGTCCACGTACCTTGAGCCCTGTGGTGGAGAAAAACTGCTCCCCACCCTGATAGACTCGCGTCTGTCGTAACCACCGCCCAGGATGGGGGTAGGAAGGACTTTCCTTTTGACAATGATGTGGGAAGAAGCCACCACCGAAGAGATTCCTTGGCCGCCTGAGAAAGGGAAACGTTCCTGTCGAGGGACGTCGACTTCCCGTCCCATTGGCGGAGAATGTTCCATTGTAGTGGACGCAGATGAAACTGCGCGAAAGGGACTGCCTCCATTGTTGCTACCATCTTCCCTAGGAAGTGCATGAGGCATCTCAAGGGGTGTGACTGGCCTTGAAGGAGAGATTGCACCCCTGTCTGTAGTGAACGCTGTTTGTCCAGCGGAAGCTTCACTATCGCTGAGAGAGTATGAAACTCCATGCCAAGATATGTTAGCGATTGGGTCGGGGTTAGATTTGACTTTGAAAAGTTGATGATCCACCCGAAACTCTGGAGAGTCTCCAGCGCAACGTTCAGGCTGTGTTGGCATGCCTCTTGAGAGGGTGCCTTGACAAGTAGATCGTCCAAATACGGGATCACAGAGTGACCTTGAGAGTGCAGGACTGCTACTACTGCTGCCATGACCTTGGTGAAGACCCGTGGGGCTGTCGCCAGCCCGAAAGGCAGAGCTACGAACTGAAGGTGTTCGTCTCCTATAGCGAAGCGTAGAAAACGCTGGTGCTCTGGAGCAATCGCCACGTGGAGATAAGCATCCTTGATGTCTATTGATGCTAGGAAATCTCCTTGAGACATTGAGGCGATGACGGAGCGGAGGGATTCCATCCGGAACCGCCTGGTTTTCACGTGCTTGTTGAGCAGTTTTAGGTCCAGAACGGGACGGAAAGACCCGTCCTTTTTTGGCACCACAAACAAATTGGAGTAAAAACCGTGACCTTGCTCCTGAAGAGGAACAGGGGTCACCACTCCTTCTGCCTTTAGAGTGCACACCGCTTGCAGAAGAGCATCGGCTCGGTCGGGAGGTGGGGAAGTTCTGAAGAATCGAGTTGGAGGACGAGAACTGAACTCTATCCTGTACCCGTGATACAGAATGTCTCTCACCCAACGGTCTTTGACCTGTGGCAGCCAAATGTCGCCAAAGCGGGAGAGCCTGCCACCGACCGAGGATGCGGAGAGAGGAGGCCGAAAGTCATGAGGAAGCCGCCTTGGTAGCGGGTCTTCCGGCTGTCTTTTTTGGGCGTGACTGAGCCCGCCAAGAATCTGAGCTCTTCTGATCCTTTTGAGTCCTTTTGGACGAGGAGAATTGGGACCTGCCCGAGCCTCGAAAGGACCGAAACCCCGACTGTCCCCTCCTCTGTTGGGGTTTGTTTTGTCTGGGCTGAGGTAAGGATGAATCCTTACCCTTGGACTGTTTAATGATTTCATCCAAACGCTCACCAAACAGTCGGTCACCAGAAAATGGCAAACTGGTTAAGCACTTTTTGGAAGCAGAATCTGCCTTCCATTCCCTTAACCACAAGGCTCTGCGTAAAACCACGGAGTTGGCGGACGCCACTGCCGTACGGCTCGTAGAGTCCAGGACAGCATTAATCGCGTAAGACGCAAATGCCGACATTTGAGAGGTTAAGGATGCCACCTGCGGAACAGATGTACGTGTGACCGTGTCAATCTGTGTAAGACCAGCTGAAATAGCTTGGAGTGCCCATACGGCTGCGAATGCTGGAGCAAACGACGCGCCGATAGCTTCATAGATGGATTTCAACCAGAGCTCCATCTGTCTGTCAGTGGCATCTTTAAGTGCAGCCCCATCTTCCACTGCAACTATGGATCTAGCCGCAAGCCTGGAGATTGGAGGATCCACCTTGGGACACTGGGTCCAGCCCTTGACCACGTCAGGGGGAAAGGGATAACGTGTATCCTTAAGCCGTTTTGGGAAACGCTTATCTGGATAAGCGTGGTGTTTCTGGATTGCCTCTCTAAAGTCAGAGTGGTCCAGAAAAGTACTTAGTTTACGCTTGGGATATCTGAAATGGAATTTCTCCTGCTGTGAAGCTGACTCCTCCACTGGAGGAGCTGGGGGAGAAATATCCAACATTCTATTGATGGACGCTATAAGATCATTCACTATGGCGTCACCATCAGGAGTATCCAGATTGAGAGCGGTCTCAGGATCAGAATCCTGATCAGCTACCTCCGCTTCATCATACAGAGAGTCCTCCTGCTGGGACTCTGACCAGTGTGATGAAGTCGAGGGCCGCTCATAGCGAGCTCGCTTAGGCTGCCTGGGACTGTCGTCCGTGTCAGAGCCTTCACCCTGGGATGCATGGGACACCCCCGGAGCCCGGAGCTGTTCCAACTGAGGGGGACCAGGGAGCAATGATTCAACAGTGCCCATGGTCTGAGTTACTGGTCTAGACTGCAAAGTTTCTAGAATTTTAGTCATAGTCACAGACAATCTATCAGCAAAAACTGCAAACTCCGTCCCCGTCACCTGGACAGTATTCACAGGTGGTTCTCCCTGGGTCACCTCTAGCAGAGGCCCCGGCCGAGCAGTTGCCACAGGGGCCGAGCACTGCACACAGTGGGGGTCAGTGGAACCTGCCGGTAGAGTAGCCTCACATGCGGTACAAGCAGCATAGAAAGCCTGTGCCTTGGCACCCTTGCTTTTTGCGGACGACATGCTGTTGTCTCCTCTGAGCAATCTAGGAGGGTATATAGCCAAGAATCACCAGCGACCGTACAGTGCAATGTATAGCATGCAAGCATAAAAATACAAATGTACACTTCGGCACTAGTGGGGTCAGCACCAGAGGTGCCGCTTACCGCCCGCTCAAACGCGGGTGTGTGGTCGCCAGAATCCCGTGTCTGGGTCTCCCAGAACTTGTCTCCCCTCTCCAGCTCAGACTGCACACAGGAATGGCTGCCGGCGTTCTGTGAAGAGGGGCGGACCGTGGGCGTGCCTCAGACAAAGTGCGGGAAACTGGCGTCCCACTGTGCCCAGTGTGAGGGCTGGAGTATGTAAAGTAGACTCCAGCCCTCTGCGCTGACGTTCTGTACAGCGTCCCGCCCTTCCCCTGACTGGCAGGCCTGGGGGCGGGAACGAAACGAAACTAGGCCGCAAAAGCCGGGGACTCGAGTAATAAGCGCGGCCGTCATATATGCACGGCCAGCGCGGAAGTCCCCGGCGCACCACAAGTCCCAGCCGCGCCGCAGCGTAAACTGACAGCAGCGGCCGGCGCGGCAGTTCCCAATACATAGACTCACTCAGCAGAGCTGTAGTGAGTAGTGGCACAAGCGCGCAGCGCTGTTGTCCCCGGCGCACTAACACACCCAGCATGCTGCAGTGTGTCTGCGCGCGGTCTGTACGGGGACACAGAGTACCTTGACGTAGCAGGGCCCTGTCCCTGACGATACTCAGCTCCGTATCCAGCAGAATCCCCAGGGGCTGTGGACGGAGCACGGTCTCAGTGCCTGGAGACCGGTAAAATCCCACTTCACCCAGAGCCCTAAGGGGGATGGGGAAGGAAAGCAGCATGTGGGCTCCAGCCTCCGTACCCGCAATGGGTACCTCAACCTTAACAAACACCGCCGACAAAAGTGGGGTGAGAAGGGAGCATGCTGGGGGCCCTAGTATGGGCCCTCTTTTCTTCCATCCGACATAGTCAGCAGCTGCTGCTAACTAAACAGTGGAGCTATGCGTGGATGTCTGACCTCCTTCGCACAAAGCATGAAAACTGAGGAGCCCGTGATCCCACGGGGGGTGTATAGGCAGAAGGGGAGGGGCTTTACACTTTTAAGTGTAATACTTTGTGTGGCCTCCGGAGGCAGTAGCTATACACCCAATTGTCTGGGTCTCCCAATTAGGAGCGACAAAGAAATATATATATATATATATATATATATATATATATATATATATATATATATATATATATATATATATATATATATATATATATATAGTGTATATAACACTGTGTAATAAACTACATAAGTGGCAAACAACAGTTTTCAACAAAAACATACTAAATAACATTTGTCCAGTCTATGAATTTGTTCTAAGAAATAGAATTGCCTCCATCAGATCCTCCTTCATAGAGGACCTCAAATCTGACCTGATAATTTTAAGGCTAGAGAACAATCTCTCTACACTAACACACAATCTCTCTATACTGACACACAACTAGAGGTAGCCGTGGGACGTACCTACGATGACCTGGTCACCTCGACACAGCCGGATAACTAAATATTCTTACAGAGAGAAATATTAGAAAAGTTAATCTGCCTCGGAACAGTCCCCAAAGATATAGATATATCACCGTAGTCTTTACATGTGGGGGGCTAAGAAAACACAATACGTAGCTAGAGAACAAATTCAGCAAAGATTAGGTCCAAACTATCTGCATAGGAAAGGATAGAAAAGAGCACTGACTACAGCCGTAAAAACCCTAGTAAATACCAGCACACCTGATATGGAATAAGACAGCCTACACAGGCTCTCCCCCACTATATCAGTACTCTGGTGTTACTGGGATCAAGGAAAAACACTGATATAGAGGAGGGACTGAATACAATACGCTGCGTGTATGTGTCATCTGTGTATATGTGCGTGTATATGGCCGTACGCTGTGTGTATGTGTCATTTGTGTACATGTGCGTGTATATGGCTGTATGGTGTGTGTGTGTGTGTGTGTGTGTGTGTGTGTGTGTGTGTGTGTGTGTGTGTGTGTGTGTGTGTGTGTGTGTGTGTGTATATTCTCTCTCTGCCCCCCCCCCCTCCAACCCGGAGAAAACATGGGTCTTTTAGTCTTTTAAATGAAAAGAATTTCTATATTTACCCGTATCCAGCTCATTATACTCAATGAATATTCACTGCACTGAAGAGCTGGAAGCAGGAGCAGCGCTGGGGACGTCAGTGCTAGGGACAGCATCGCTGGGGACAGGTGAGTATCCAGGGGTATGTGTGTGTAGACGTGTGTGGGTAGATATGTGTGTGGGAAGAGCGGTTACTGCTACTTGCGCACACGCAGCTCGTGCCCAGAAGCTGCGGTGATGTTGATGTCACTTGCACAGGCGCAGTTCGAACTGTGCCTGCGCAACTGACAGTGTTGCTAGATGGCCACCCTGTGTAAAGCCACTTCTCTGGTGCCTGCTACGCAGGAAGTGGTTGTGGTGGGGGAGGGGAGTAGGACACAAAAAGGAGGAGCACACAGGGAAGGGGAGGAGAGTCCCGATGGGAGGGTGAGAACCCACATCTGAGTGAGGCGTGAGAAAGGAAGACCCTGATACTTTTATTTAATTTGGGGTCAGATCCCGGTACCAGACACGTGGGGCCCTAGTGAGAGTTGGGCTGAATACCCGAAGAATCCCCTTACCAAGCTGAAGGTCAGTGGGCTCCCATGGCGGGAGTAGGGCCTGACAAACCAGGGCCAGAAGAGTTCCGTCCTCAGGGGGCCCGTCACAGCTTATAGCAAATCCCTGTGGGTGAGACGACGGACCCCTGAAGGAAAAGATGAATCTGCCCGACAACATAAAGATGAGTGAGGGGATGAGGGGCTCGAGTACCAAGGAAGTGGCTGGCCAGTAAATTGGAAGCAATACTGGTTGCTATTGGAAACCCCAATGGGGAACAAGAGTTCACTGTGAAGGTATTATTGAAGAAAACTTGTATGTTCCCAGTAACATTCTAGATGTGTGCCCGCCTATGGCAAGATGAAGTACTGTATGTGACACTAAACATATCTCGTAAAGATCTGTTGTTTAAGGCTAGATTCACAATTCCGTTGTTTATAATCAGTCACAATCTGCCGCTCTGAAACAACGCAATCCGTTTGGCGGATTTCGTTGTTTCCCCATAGACTTATATGAGCGGCGGATTGTGACTGATGCCCTTGCGTTGCATCCGCCGCCCGACTGATCAGTCGTGGAACGACTGACCGTCGGGCGGCAGGAACGCAGCATGTAACTTTTTTGAGCAGCGCAATCCTTTTGATTTCACTGCGCATGCTCTCTCTCGGCGGCCGAACGATCAGCTGATGGCCCGGCGGCCGCCTTCTGTGAGCGATCAGCTGAGCACCCAGCGGCCGTTTAATGAGAGCGATCAGGTGAGCACCCGGCAGCCGGCTAATGAGAGCGATCAGCTGATCGCCCGGCGGCCGGCTAATGAGAGCGATCAGCTGATTGTTCTCTCTCTCTCATTTTACAACAGAATCCGCTTTCTCATGACAATGAATTCTAAGGCTAGGTTCACACTTCCGTTAAATTGTATCAGTCACAATCCGCTGCTCTGGTAAACAACGGAATCAGTTTGGCGGATTCCGTTGTTCCCATAGACTTGTATGAGCGGCGGATTGTGACTGATGATGCTGCGTTCCACCCTCCGCCCGACTGATCAGTCGTGGAACGACTGACCGCGGGGCGGAAGGAATGCAGCCTGTAACGTTTTCTGAGCAGCGCAATCCGTAGGATTTTGCTTTGCATGCTCTCTCTGGCTTCCTGCACACGTAACCAGGATACACATCAGGTAACCAAGCAATGCGCTTTGGTTAGTTACCCGATATTTACATTCGTTACGTGTGCAGGGAGCCAGCGCTAAGCGGTGTACGCTGGTAACCAAAGTAAATATCGGGTAACAAAGCAAAAAGTGCTTTGCTTTTAGTTACCCAATATTTACCCTGGATACGTGTGCAGGGAGGCCGATACTTCCCCACTCGGCTCCGCCCCCGCCGGCACTCTGCATGTGTACACACACACACACACACACACTCACCTGTCCCCAGCCCTGCAGTCCCCGCGGCACTGACGTCCTCAGCGCCACGGCCCCGCTTGGCTCCGCCCCCCTCGCGCTCCGCCCCCCACACACAACGGAGTCCGACAATGAATTCTGTTCTTTGTCATCCATTGTACAACGCATCAGTCACATGCGTCAAGCAACGCATGTGACTGATGCAAAACAACGGAAATGTGAACCTAGCCTAATTCTTGTCATCCGTTATACAACGCATCAGTCACATGCGTCAAGCAACGCATGTGACTGATGCAAAACAACGGAAATGTGAACCTAGCCTAATTCTTGTCATCCGTTATACAACGCATCAGTCACATGCGTCAAGCAACACATGTGACTGATGCAAAACGGAAATGTGAACCTAGCCTAAGGAAAAAGACTGTCAATGCTTGGTGTTTGAGGGCGCTGGGACCTGCTGCAATCGACAGCTGGGAAGCGGTCCTGAAGAACGAACAAGTCCTGGCCTGCAAATAAGTGCCCTGCACTTCAAGTCCCAGCAACCCTTCTGCGGTGGAGAGGCAGTGGTGGTGCAAAGAAGTGACCCAAAGCTGTCGCTGCACCCTGCTGCTTATCTAACAACCACCAGGGACTCAAAATTGGTGTAATTTTTCCTATCTAATGGTACAAAGATGCATTTTCCTGATTACACAGTAGTACAGAGGTGGCTGCCTGGGATATGACAGCAGGGCCAGTGTCAGGGCTGGAGCAAAGGGAGGGGGAGCTTTAACCCTTATCTGCAGCTGCTTGTGTAAGTGGGGCTCTAATGGCATCCTGCATCTAGTCAGATACCCATCTCCATTGATTTGGAGTGCAGCAGCCAGTAACGATTTAGATTAGGGCACCGCTGGACTAGAAGCTGATCATCATCTCTTCTGACCCTTCCCAGAAGCAAGAAGCAGCAACCCCGTGAAGCAGCCATGCTGCTGGTGACTGCTAGCTACTTACCACCAATGAAGGGTTCTAGAATGAGACCGCCTAGCCTAGAGAGGAGGGTCTTACCCCCCCCCCCGTTACACCATGTGACTACTCAACTACAAATCTCTGTTACTTTCCTGTAAACCAGGGATTATTTTAACCCTTCACACCACCTAGCTTTGCATTTACAATACACAGTGTGTGCCCTTGTTACCAGTGCAACAACGACATGTCGTACTCGGTGGGGGTCTCTACACGCAGCCTGCATGTATGGCCCAGAGAAAGGTTTCAGCCTCCCAGTGAGTGGCTCTCACTTACCTTACTGCAGTGCACACATCATAGGGTCAGATGCAATTTACTAATACTTGATGGGCCTTTTAATCGCTCACCCAATCGAAGTCTCCGTCCTCGCATGGTCGGCCATCTTCACAGTGCCTCCCACCAACTCCCAACCTCATCCCCTTTAGCTCCAATGCATTAAAGGGAATGTACGAACTTTTTCCATTAAGAAACTCCTCCTTTCTTAAAGAGACAGGTTACATTCCAAACAGAGACTATTTTATATGTTCTTTTCCATTAAAGCAAGATATTGTACCAGGAGACTATTAAACAACCTTTACGTTGGCAGAATGGCAGTAGATCTCATAAAACAACCAGGATCTGATGCTGTAAATTAGATTTTTGAGCAGAAGTATTGAAGTATACCTAACAATGCTGACAACAGATTAGTGCAGCACTAAATGTAATATATGCTGTTCTGTTTGCTGTTTCTCAGTAATCACACTCAGTGGAGATCTTCAGGCTTTTTATTTGGTGGTGTTGTCACCCATTACATCTCTCTCTGCTGCCTGCACTCCGGGTAACGTCTAAGGGGTACTTTGCATGCTGCGACATCGCTAGCCGATGATAGCGATGCCGAGTGCGATAGTACCCGCCCCCGTCGCACATGCGATATCTTGTGAAGCTGCCGTAGCGATAATGTTCGCTACGGCAGCTTCACACGCACTTACCTGCCCTGCGACGTCGCTCTGGCCGGCAAACCGCCTCCTTCCTAAGGGGGCGGGTCGTACGGCGTCACAGCGATGTCACACGGCAGCCGTCCAATAGAAGCGGAGGGGCGGAGATGAGCGGGATGTAAACATCCCGCCCACCTCCTTCCTTCTGCATAGCTGCTGGGGGCAGGTAAGGCTGCTTTCACACATCCGGCTTGAGCTGTGCGGCTCAATCCGGCTGTGAAAGCTATGCAACGGATGCGGTGAAAACACCGCATCCTTTGCATAAGTTTTTCCCATGCGGCCCGTCCGTTTTTTGCCGCTTGCGGCATGCTACTGAGCATACGCAGTGGCAAAAACCGCATGCGGCGGCCAGATGCGGTTTTTCCCGCATCCGGCCGCCATAGGCATGCATTGAAAAATGCGCCGCATCGGCCGAATGCGGCGCGATGCGTTTTTTTTTGCCGCATGAAAAAACGTGCCAGGCAACGTTCCATCCGGCCGCCGCATCGGCTAAATCTGCCGCAGGCGGCAAAAACCGGACCGAACGCAAGGCCATGCGGCAAAATGCGGCACTAATTAAAGTCTATACAGAAAAAACGCAACCGGCAGCAAAAAAAAAATGGTTGCGATTTTCCTGCAAAGTGCCGGATTGTGCCGCATTGCAGAAACCGGAGGTGTGAAAGCAGCCTAAGGAGATGTTCCTCGCTCCTGCGGCTTCATACACAGCGATGTGTGCTGCCGCAGGATCGAGGAACAACATCGTACCTGCAGCGATATTATGGAAATGACCGACACTACACAGATCACCGATTTTCGACGCTTTTGCGATCGTTTATCAGCGCATCTAGGCTTTACACATTGCGACGTCGTTACCGACACCGGATGTGCGTCACTTTCGATTTGACCCCGACGATATCGCAGTAGCGATGTCGCAACGTGCAAATTACCCCTAAGGCTGCTTTCACACATCAGTTTTTTGCCATCAGGCAAAAACATGAAAAAACGCATCCGACGTCTATTGCCGCCGGATGCGTTTTTTTCCCCCATAGACTTCTATTATTGCCGGATTGTGCCGGATGGCCTTTCGTTCCATCCGGCAAAATTTGCATGTCCGGCAGCCGGATGGAACATTGAAGTCAACGTTTTTTGTATCCGGCGAAAAAATGGATCGTGCGGCTTTTTTTTATAATGGAAACCTATGGGCGCCATATTCGGCGTCATCCGTCATATGCTGGAAACCGGCGCCGATTTCCGTTTTTTGTTTCTGGGCATGCCCAGACGTTGTGTAAATACTCTCTCTCTCTCTCTCTGTCGGTGAGTCCGTCAGTCTCTCTCTCTGTCTCTCCCTCCCTCCTTTATACTCACCAATCACGCTCGCAGCGCTGCACAGCTGTCACACTGCTCTCGTGGCTTTTCCTCTTTTGAAAATGCTGACCGCTCATTATTCCAACTTGTATTCCCTGCTTCCCTCGCCCACCAGCGCCTATGATTGGTTGCAGTCAGACACGCCCCCACGCTGAGTGACAGCTGTCTCATTGCAACCAATCACAGCCGCCGGTGGGCGGGTCTATACAGTGCAGTAAAATGAATAAATAAATAAAAAAAACGACGTGTGGTCCCCCACAATTTTGATATAGAGAAGGTAAAGCCACACGGCCGAAGGCTGGTATTCTCAGGATAGGGAGCCCCACGTTATGGGGAGCACCCCAGCCTAAAAATATCAGCCAGCAGCTACCGGAATTGCTGTATCCATTAGATGTGACAGTCCCGGGACTCTACCCGGCTCATCCCGAATTGCCCTGGTGCGGTGGCAATCGGGGTAATAAGGAGTTAATGCAGCCCATAGCTGCAACTATGTCCTAAGTTAATCATGGCAGGTGTCTATGAGACCCCCCAATGATTAACCTGTAAGTGAAAGTAAATAAACACATACACCCGAAAAATCCTTATTTGAAATAAAAGACAAAAACCACCCTCTTTCCCCACTTTATTAACTCCCAAAATACCCCTACCGGTCTAACGTAATCCACTCGAGGTCCCACGACGCTTTCAGCTCTGCTACATCGGAAGCTGACAGGAGCGGCAGTAGAAGACCGCTGCTCCTGTGAGCTCCACGCAGCAACTGAAGTGAGTCACGCTGTCAGCAGAGACGTCACTCAGGTAGTGCCGGTGTGTGCGGTGATGATGGATGCGGTAGTGCCTGTGTGTGTGCGGTGATGATGGGTGCGGTAGTGCCTGCGTGCATGCGATGATGATGGGTGTGGTAGTGCCTGTGTGTGCGGTGATGATGGATGCGGTAGTGCCTGCGTGTATGCAGTGATGATGGGGGCGGTAGTGTCGGGGTGTGTGCGGTGATGATGGGTGCGGTAGTGCCGGAGTGTGTGCGGTGATTATAGGGGCGGTAGTGCCGGGGTGTGTGCGGTGATGATGGGGGCGGTAGTGCCGGTGTGTGCGGTGGTGGTGATGATGGGGGCGTTAGTGTCGGTGTGTGCGGTGGCGGTGATGATGGGAGTGGTAGTGCCGGAGTATATGCAGTGATGATGGGGGCGGTAGTGCCGGTGTGTGCGGTGGCAGTGATGATGGGGGCGGTAGTGGCGGGGTGTATGTGTACCACCCCGTGGTTCAGATCCGTGCTCGTCGGTGGGTGGCTCGAGCTCCTCACGGACCCGGGGGTCACGTCGCTCTGAAAGGGAGTTGGCGCTACGCGTACGGACTACGGTGGGGAGGTCCACGGCCGGAGCCGCGGTTGTTTGTTGGGGATTTGAGTTCGTGAAGCCACCCACGGGTTGTGGTGAATGGATGGACACCACCGCTGCCGTTGACTAGTCTCCTGGGGACGGTGTTGCGCAGCTTGGTGTTGACCCCTCCGTGGGTAGGGGGAATGATGGTCCCGGGGGCCCGAGGGAGGTGCTGCAGCGGGGGATTGGATGCGTGCTGGCGTGTCGTAATGGTGCGGCGCGGTGCGCATCCCAAAGGCACTGTTGTACTCACTATTACAGACACGCTGGAGTCTCTGGTAAACCAAACAAGATGGTGGACGGTGCCCGCAGTCGGCTGCGCTTCTCCCCTTTTTAGGTTGGTGGTTTCCGCCTTTCTCCTGCACCTCACTTTTGTAGAAATGATGACTCCTATGCCTGAGCAACGGTAGTCCACTCCCCAGCCTGGTGTGTGCCGGTAGAGCCCTTTTGCCCGCAGACGCTGGCCCGTCGGGTCTTGATGCCTGGGAGGTGGCTTTCTACCCCTATGGTTGGGCTGTTGTCTTCAGTCGGGTCTTAGGTGGGAAAGGGCCTAAAGTCCAGTCCTCAATCAGTTGATTCGACTCGGTCCAGTTGTTTCTGGGCCTCGTACTGGGTCTGAGTACCCCTCCTGGTGCTCCGGTTTCCAATCGGTTCCTCAGTTCGGTACTGGCGGGCCACCACCCGATCCCGGTCCCTTACGGTTCCACCGGCTGTAATCCCAGCTCCTGCAGGCGGCCACCACCGTCTGCCTCCTTGCCAGAGGTGACTGGGCTCCAAACCAGACACTTGGTGTTAGACTATGGCAGACCTGGGCACAGGTCTGCACTTGAACTCCACTCCACCTCACTGTCAAAACTAATCTCTCACGTTTTCCTGCCTCAGGGCCTGTGAACTCCTCGGTGGGCGGAGCCAACTGCCTGGCTCCGCCCCCTGGTGTGAACATCAAACCCGGAGGGAGGTGACAAGGTTTTTGTAGGTTGGCTGCTGTCACCTTATTAAGGGGGGTGGGTGTAAGGGCCTAACTGTGACTACCTGGCTAGTCCAGGGCGTCACATATGCGGTGATGATGCAGGTGGTAGTGCCGGTGTGTGCGGTGGCGGTGATGATGGGGGCGGTAGTGCCGGGGTGTATGCGGTGATGATGGGGGCGGTAGTGCCGGGGTGTATGCGGTGATGATGGGGGCGGTAGTGCCGGGGTGTATGCGGTGATGATGGAGATGGTAGTGCCCGTGTGTGCGGTGGCAGTGATGATGGGGGCGGTAGTGCTGTGGTGTATGCGGTGATGATGGGGGCGGTAGTGCCGGTGTGTGCAGTGGCGGTGATGTTGGAGGTGGTAGTGCCAGGGTGTATGCAGTGAAGATGGGGGCGGTAGTGCCGGGGTGTGTGCGGTGATGATGGGTGCGGTTGGACCGGTGTGTGCGGTGATGATGGGATCTCTCTCTCTCTTGGCATGAGAAAGAAAAAAAAGAAAGAATCCGTTTTTTGCTGGATCCGTCGCATCAGTTTTTACACAATCTGTGACGCATTTGTTGCATCAGGCACAAGCTGGATTGTGCCTGATGCCAAAAAACTGATGTGCGAAACCAGCCTTAATCCCAGTAGCCAGAGGGACCTCTGCTGACATCACGCCCATGTGACCAGAAAGGGGCGCGGCCTCTCATATTGATATGATATTGCTCATACCAAGAAGATACATTATTCTTCTAAAGGTACCGTAACACTAAGCGACGCTCCAGCGATCCCACCAGCAACCTGACCTGGCAGGGATCGCTGGAGCGTCGCTACACGGGTTGCTGGTGAGCTGTCACACAGGAAGATCTCACCAGCAACCAGTGACCAGCCCCCAGCCAGCAGCGACGCGTGGAAGCGATACTGCGCTTGGTAACTAAGGTAAATATCGGGTAACCAACACGATATTTACCTTCGTTACCAGCGCACACCGCTTAGAGCTGGCTCCCTGCACTCCTAGCCAGAGTACACATCGGGTTAATTACCCGATGTGTAGTCTGGCTATGTGTGCAGGGAGCCAGCACTGACAGCGTGAGAGTGGCGGACGCTGGTAACGAAGGTAAATATCAGGTAACCAAGGAAAGGGCTTCTTGGTTACCCGATATTTACATTAGTTACCAGCCTCCGCAGAAGCCGGCTCCCTGCTCACTGCACATTCAGTTGTTGCTCTCTCGCTGTCACACACAGTGATCTGTGCTTCACAGCGGGATAGCAACAACTAAAAAATGGTCCAGGACATTCAGCAACAACCAGCTACCTCACAGCAGGGGCTAGGTTGTTGCTGGATGTCACACACAGCAACATCGCTGGCAAGTCGTGCCTCAGCAGCAATGTTGCTAGCGATGTTGCTTAGTGTGACAGTACCTTAAGTCCACATAGAGTTGATTATAAGCGGGGCTCTGCATGAGTATAGTGGAAGGACGGTAACATCGCCACGCCCACCAAACAAGCCATCACGCCCACTAAGGAAGCCGGTCACGCCCACAGGTCCTTCTACCCACTGGGATTTAGCCACAACCCTGTACTCTGCAGTACCAGGGAGTTCCCACTTGCTTGTGGTGCACACATACAAGTAATGAGACCCCTAGATGCCCCTAGAGGCCATAAAACATGTGTGTGCAAAGCAGTAATCAAAGCAAAAGATGGCTATTTTGAAGAACCTAAAATATAAGACATATTTTCAGTTGTTTCACAATTTTTTTTGTTAAATATTTCATTCCACATGTGTTACTTCGGAGTTTTGATGCCTTCAATGTGAATTCACTATTTTCAGAGTCATGAAAATAAAGAAAACTCTTTGAATGAGAAGGCGTGTCCAAACTTTTGGTCTGTACTGTGCAGGCAGTGTATATATATATATATATATATATATATATATATAGTCATGGCCAAAAGTGTTGGCCCTTGAAGTTGTTCCAGAAGATGAGGTATTTCCCTTAGAAAATTAATAATGGACCCCTTACACCGACCCTCTCCATAATATTTCTGCCACATTGCCTCTATGAATAATATCCCCACACACACTGGCCCTTTGTATAATACCCCCCTCCCCTCACACAGTGCTACTTGCAACACTTTGTTAAGAAAGAAGTAGTGGGCACCACAATGTAATAAATTAAAATAAAGGGAGGGGTGCTAACAAAAAAACAAAAACTATGCAAAAAAATAAGGAATTATAACATTAGGAAAAAAGCTGCAAATAAAAATGTTCACACCCAGCTATTTATATATAAACATGGTTTTTATTGATACAAAACATATAAGGCTGACAAAAACAAAGGTTAAAAACACAATTATCAAGAGAAAAAGAATGGAAGAAATAGGGGGATGGACATAATAATCCTGTACTTATCCCCAATGAAGTATGAGTGTGCCGCCCCCGTGCCGGCAGACTGCCACTGCTAGGGTTCGGGCCTTCCGGTGGGTGGTTCGAGGGTCTCCGGACCCGGGGGATCCTGCTGACACTCCGAATGAATAGGGTTTGGGGGTGGTGGATGTAGGACGTATATGTACGGGCTGGGCCGTACTAGGTTCGTGACGCCACCCACGGTATGTACCGCTGCAGTAACGGGGCACTCGGGGGGAGATGTTGTGCACCAAGTTGTTAACCCCTCCGTGGACAGGGATGGTGGCCCCGGGACCTGTTGGGATTTGTTGGAGCAGGGAGCTGGGCGACCGCAGGGTGCTGGTGTACTCACTATAGAAGAAAACACATGAGTCTCTGGTAAACCAAGGTGATGGTGGTCGGTGCCCGCAGGCGGCTGCGTTCTGGTCCCCCACCCGGCTGGTGGTCTCTGTCTTTCTCCTGCACTTTTGTGTAATGGTGGACTGCCTGTGCTTGCAACTTCAGGAGTCCGCTCCCGGCTGGATGTGGCCTAAGGAGCCCTTGCCCACTGACGGTGGCCCGTGGGATCTCTGAGCCCTGGCGGTGGCCTGTTATCCCCCTCGGTGGACTATTGCCTTCAATCGGGACTTTGAGTGGGACAGGACCTCTAGTCCTGGCCTCAATCAGTTAATTAACCAGTTCCAGTTGCTTCTGGACCTAGCTTCAGGGTCTGAGTACCCCCTGTGTGCTCCGGTTTCCAGGTCAGTTCCCCGGGTCGGTACCGGCGGGCCACTACCCTGTACCAGTCCACCTCGGTTCCACCGAGTCGTCTTCCCGGCTCCTGCAGATGGAGACCGCCGTCTGCCTCCTAGCCAAAGGCACCAGGGCTCCTACCCTGGTACCTGTCAGTTTGCTTCAGGCCTGACACACAGGCCTGACCTCCACTCTCCTTCAACTCTCAAACTCGACTTCAGACTGACTGTTTACTTTCCCCGCCCCGGGCTGTCTAGACTCCTTGGTGGGCGTCTTCCAACCGCCTAGTTCCGCCCCCTGGTGTAGCCCTGAGGGAGGTGACTAGGGTTTTAAGGTTGGCTGATGTCACCTGTGAGGGAAAGGTGTTGTGCAGGGGCCTATCTGTGACTACCTGGCCCGGCCAGGGCGTCACATGAGGGCACTGATAATAGAATACACAATCTACTTACATAATCACCAGTTTTGTCTGTTCTCCTATTCCATGATTCACCGCGGCATTGTCCGTTGCGCAGCCACAATACTGCAATTGAATGCTTTGTGGCGCCGTAAAGCACTCAACTGCAGTAAAGCCATGACATCAACCTGCAGCGGCCGCTCCGTACACCGCACGCTATCACGGAGGAGTCTGTATGCTGCAGCTGGAGGCTCCGCGGGCACGGAGGACAGGTGAAACACAGCATAATAGGGGACAGAAGAGAACCAGCAGGAGCACATTACTAAACAATGTGCTCATTGCTGCAGGGGACATCAGCCTCCCCCCACCAGATCTGTATATGTGGCGCCCCTGACCCGGTCAGGCACCACTGAGTACTGCACCCATGCTGGGACAGTACTTCCAGGTAATCCTAAAGGCCAGAATGAGGTGTGAACGCACAGACACATAGCAACCAGGTCTCCCACACCTTTAGAGGGGACCCTTGGGTAGTCTCCAGAGGGGGCTAGCTTTTAATTCTCATCAAGAGGTGTAGCGGAGGGGCTGGGAGCTAAAGTGCAGAGGTTGTCAGGAAGAAAGTAGTGGAACCAGTCTGGTAGTGGAGTGCGCCGGTCGCCAAGGAGACGCGCACGCTGCCACTAGTCAGACCCTGCGCGGTGTAGTGACAGTTGGCGGGGGAGAACGGTCACCGAGGAGTCAGAGAAAGAGGTGCTCCTGGTGACTAGGCACGTACGGGGACAGGTCCCTAGAGCAGACTCGAGTTTAACTATCTGCTAAACCTGACGGTGAAGGGAACTACAAGTACTTCACCAACCCACAGAGTCCGAGCCTCAGCAGCAACACAGGGACCCATAAGGAGACAGAGCTAGAAGCCATCTCACCTGGTCCACGCGGCCGGCAAACGGTCCAAAAAGGGGAGAAAAGGCAGTAGCAACTCTCTGGATAGACCCCATGGTACTTCAAGTCAGGGGGTTATCCGAACACAGAAGTGCTAGGAAGGCGAGCTAACTTGTTACCCTCAGACTGGCCTGAAGGAGCCCCTGGTCCTACCTGGTTCATCACAACAACGCCCCGGTCAGCTCACCATAACATCAGTGTGAGTAAAAATCAGTTAGGCTAGCTACTTGCGTTGGACGGGATCTGTTGCTATCCACAGCCTTGAGGAATTACGGTAACCGTTACAGGAAACCGTTATATTCCTCATAGACTTCTATTAGCTACGGATAGCAACGGATGGTCTTGAATTGCATCCGCCCCGTATCGCATCAGTTGTTTTGACGCTGACCGTCAGTGAGCGTCGGGCGGATGGAACGCTGCATGTAACGTTTTTTTGAGCAGCGGAAACCTTTATTTTTCACTGCGCATGCTCTTTTTTTTTTTTTTATCACAAACTTTATTTTATTTCTCGGTGGCCGAACGTTCAGCTGAGCGCTCGGCCGCCGGCATGTCTGTGCGCCCAGCTGAGCGCTCGGCCGCTGGCATGTCAGGGCGCTCAGCTGATCTGCCTGCATGTCAGGGCACTCAGCTGAGCGCTCGGCCGCCGGCATGTCAGGGCGCCCAGCTGAGCGCTCGGCCGCCGGCATGTCTGTGCGCCCAGCTGAACGCTCGGCCGCCGGCATGTCTGTGCGCCCAGCTGAGCGCTCGGCCGCCGGCATGTCAGGGCGCTCAGCTGATCCGCCGGCATGTCAGGGCGCTCAGCTGATCCGCCGGCATGTCAGGGCGCTCAGCTGAGCGCTCGGCCGCAGGCATGTCAGGGCGCTCAGCTGATCCGCCGGCATGTCAGGGCACTCAGCTGAGCGCTAGGCCGCCGGCATGTGAGAGCGCTCGGCCGCCGGCTATTAAGAGCAATCAGCTGATCGTTCACAATAGTCGGCTGCCGGTAAACTATTAAGAAGAAAAGAAAACAAAAAAAAGCTTTCCGTTATTTTGTACGATCCGTAGCATTGCGTTGTGCCACTATATGCAACGCATCCGTTGCATGCGTCACACAACGCAATGCTACGGATCCCGTCCAACGCAAGTGTGAAACTAGCCTTAAATGACTTCTGGACTCTGCCTGAGTTATTCTTGACCTGTTATTCTACACACCTGAGTTCCTGGGGCCTGCCTCACTCACAGGAGGCCACACCATCTGACTGCAGACCCCATCAGCCCCAGACGCTCATAAAATCTGCAGTGGCGGTCATCCATATCCCTGATCGCAAGCCGTGAGTGGCGTCACGACACATTTAAGAAATCTGACATACCTGTTTGCCATATACAGAAGAAGACTCTATGGCGTCCCTGAAGCTGGAGCGACATCGCTGGGGCGACACATATACCCCCAACCCCCCCACCAGATCTGTATACCCACAGCCCCCACCAGATCTGTATGCCCCCAGCCCCCCACCAGATCTGTATACCTCCAGCCCACTCATCAGATCTGTATGCCCCAAGCCTCCCCACCAGATCTGTATGCCCCAGCCCCCCCACCAGATCAGTACGCCCCCAGCCCTCCACCAGATCTGTATGCCCCCAGCCCCCCACCAGATCTGTATGCCTCCATCTCCCCACCAGATCTGTATACCCCCAACCCCCACCAGATCTGTATGCCTCCAGCCCCCTCCACCAGATCTGTATGCCTCCAGCCCCCCCACCAGATCTGTATGCATCCAGGCCCCACCAGATCTGTAGCCCTCCCACCAGATCTGTAACCCCCCACCAGATCTGTAGGCCCCCCACCAGATCTGTATATCTCCAGCCCCCTCATTAGTTCTGTATGCCTCCTGCCCCCCTACCAGATATGTATACCCCAGCCCCCCCACGAGATCTGTATGCCTCCAGTCCACCCACCAGATCTGTATGCCCCCAGCCCCCCCACCAGATCTGTATGCCTCCAGCCCCCCACGAGATCTGTATGCCTCCAGCCCCCTCCACCAGATTTGTATGCCTCCAGCCCCCTACCAGATCTGTATGCCCCCAGCCCCCCCACCAGATCTGTATGCCCCAGCCCCCCCCACCAGGTCTGTATGCCCCCAGCCCCCCACCAGGTCTGTATGCCCCAGCCCCCTCACCCGATCTGTATGCCCCCCACCAGATCTGTATGCCCCCAACCGCCGCAACAGATCTGTATGCCCCCATCCCCCCCACCAGATTTGTATCCCCCCAGCCCCCCCACCCGATCTGTATGCCCCCAGCCTCCCCACCAGATCTGTATGCCCCACCCACCAGATCTGTATGCCCCCAGCCCCATTCACCACTGCTCCTGTCAGCACCACTAAGCACAGACAGATGTTTATTTCACCGCACTCCCGATGCGATAGCATCGGGCCTATTTCTAGTAAGTATATAAACAATACCTGACTGTAGAGCCTCATGTTAAAGGTAATGTGGCGCTAAGTCAATAGAGGGCTGTCTTTGTCAGCCTTATATCTTTTGTATTAACAACAGCCAATTTATATATATATATATATATATATATATACACAGTTCAGACAAAGTTTGGACGCACCCTCTCATTCAAAGAATTTTCTTTATTTTCACGACTCTGAAAACTGTAGATTCACATTGAAGACATCAAAACTATGAATTAACACATGTGGAATGAACTACTTAACAAATAAGTGTGAAACAACTATCATAGTATCATAGTATCATAGTTTTTAAGGTTGAAGGGAGACTCTAAGGGGCACTTTGCACACTGCGACATCGCAGGTGCGATGTCGGTGGGGTCAAATTGAAAGTGACGCACATCCGGCATCGCATGCGACATCGCAGTGTGTAAAGCCTGGATGATACGATTAACGAGCGCAAAATCGTCGTAATCGTATCATCGGTACAGCGTCGGCGTAATCCATAATTACGCTGACGCGACGGTCCGATGTTGTTCCTCGTTCCTGCGGCAGCACACATCGCTGTATGTGAAGCCGCAGGAGCGAGGAACATCTCCTACCGGCGTCACTGCAGCTTCCGTAGGATATGCGGAAGGAAGGAGATGGGCAGGATGTTTACACCTGCTCATCTCCGCCCCTCCGCTCCGATTGGCCGCCTGCCGTGTGACGTCGCAGTGAAGCCGCACGTCCCGCCCCCTTAACAAGGAGGCGGGTCGCTGGCCACAGGCACGTCGCACGGCAGGTGAGTGTGTGTGTGAAGCTGGCGTAGCGATAATTTTCGCTACGCCAGCTATCACCACATATCGCTGCTGCGACGGGGGCGGGGACTATCACACTCGGCATCGCAGCATCGGCCTGCGATGTCGTAGTGTGCAAAGCCCGCCTAAGTCCATCTAGTTCAACCCATAGCCTAACATGTTGATCCAGAGGAAGGCAAAAAAAACCCCAATGTGGCAAACAAGTTCCAATGGGGAAAAAATTTCCTTCCTGACTCCACATCCGGCAATCAGACTAGTTCCCTGGATCTATACCCTGTCATAAAATCTAATATACATAACTGGTAATATTAAATTTTTCAAGAAAGGCATCCAGGCTCTGCTTAAATGTTAGTAGTGAATCACTCATTACAACATCATGCGGCAGAGAGTTCCATAGTCTCACTGCTCGCACAGTAAAGAATCCTCGTCTGTGATTATGATTAAACCTTCTTTCTTCAAGACGTAGCGGATGCCCCCGTGTTCCAGTCACAGGCCTAGGTGTAAAAAGATCTTTGGAAAGGTCCCCTCATATATTTATACATTGTGATTAGATCCCCCCTAAGCCTTCGTTTTTCCAAACTAAATAACCCCAAGTTTAATAACCTGTCTTGGTATTGCAGCCCACCCATTCCTCTAATAATCTTGGTCGCTCTTCTCTGCACCCTCTCCAGTTCAGCTATGTCCTTCTTATATATCGGTGACCAGATTTGTACACAGTATTCTAAGTGCGGTCGCACTAGTGACTTGTACAGAGGTAGAACTATATTTTTTTCATGAACACTTATACCTCTTTTAATACAGCCCATTATTTTATTAGCCCTGGCAGCAGCTGCCTGACACTGTCCACTAAAGTGAAGTTTACCATCCACCCATACACCCAAGTCTTTTTCTGTGTCTGTTTTACCCAGTGTTCTACAATTAAGTACATAATCATAAATGTTATTTCCTCTACCCAAGTGCATGACCTTACATTTATCTACATTAAACTTCAATTGCCACTTCTCAGCCCAATCCTCCAATTTACATAAATCTCCCTGTAATATAAAATTATCCTCCTCTGTATTGATTACTCTGCAGAGTTTAGTATCATCTGCAAATATTGAAATTCTACTCCGCATGCCCCCAACAAGGTCATTTATAAATATGTTGAAAAGAAGCGGGCCCAATACTGACCCCTGTGGTACCCCACTATGAACTGAGACCCAGTCCGAGTACGTACCATTAATAACCACCCTTTGTTTCCTATCACTGAGCCAGTTTTTAACCCAGTTACACATATTTTCCCCTATCCCCATTATTCTCATTTTATGTACCAACCTTTTGTGTGGCACCGTATCAAAAGCTTTTGAAAAGTCCATATACACAACATCCACTGCATTTCCCTGGTCCAGGCTTGAACTTACCTCTTCATAGAAGCTGATCAAATTAGTTTGACAGGATCGATCCCTCATAAACCCTTGTTGATACTCTGTCATAAGGTTATTTTTCTTGAGATACTCCAGTATAGCATCTCTCAAGAAGCCCTCAAGGATTTTACCAACCATAGAGGTTAAACTTACCGGCCTATAATTTCCCGGCTCAGTTTTTGTCCCCTTTTTGAATATTGGCACCACATTTGCTATGCGCCAGTCCTGCGGTACCGACCCTGTTATTAAGGAATCTGAGAAGATTAAAAATAATGGTCTATCTATCACAGAACTCAATTCCTGTAGTGCTCTGGGGTGTATGCCATCCGGGCCCGGAGATTTGTCAACCTTAGTGATTTCGAGGCGGCGGCGTACTTCCTGCTGGGTTAAGCAGGTAATATTCAAGGGTGAATTTATGGTATCACTGGTCATGTCATCTGCCATGGCATTTTCTTGTATAAAAACCGTAGAAAAAAAGTCATTCAGCAGGTTGGCTTTACCCTCATCTCCTTCCACCATTTCACCAAGACTATTTTTAAGGGGGCCAACACTATCGCTTTTCAGTTTTTTACTGTTTATGTAGTTAAAGAATATTTTAGGATTATTTTTACTTTCTCTCGCAATGAGTCTCTCTGTCTCCAACTTAGCTAACTTAATTTGCTTTTTACATATTTTATTTAATTTTCTATAATTATATAATGCCTCATCACTACCTACCCTCTTTAATTCTTTTAAGGCTTTCTGTTTTACTTTTATTGCTTCCCTTACAGCTCTATTTAGCCATAGGGGTTTCCTCCTATTTCTAGCATGTTTGTTCCCATAGGGTATATTTTCTGCACAAGCCCTATTCAGGATGCTCATAAAAGTCTCCCATTTGCTTTGTGTACTTTTATTACTTAGTACATCATCCCAGTTTATTGCACTAAGATCATCTCTCAACCGTTTAAAATTTGCTTTCCTGAAGTTTAGTGTCCTTGTAGCCCCTCTACTAGACATCTTACTAAAGAATACATGAAAACTTATTATTTTGTGCTCACTATTCCCCAAGTAACCCCCAACTTGTATATTTGATATGCGGCCTGGCCTATTGGTTAGTACAAGGTCTAGTAGTGCTCCCCCTTTTGTGGGGTCCTGTACCATTTGTGAAAGGTAATTATCTTTCATTGTTATCAAAAATCTATTTCCTTTGCTGGAACTGCAAGTTTCTGTTCCCCAATTTATATCAGGATAGTTAAAGTCCCCCATAATAATTACCTCTCCGAGACTCGCTGCTTTATCAATTTGCTTTATGAGGAGATTCTCTACCTCTTCCATAATATTCGGCGTCTTATAACACACCCCTATCAGTATTTTATTATTCATTCTCCCCCCCTTATCTCCACCCATAGGGACTCTACATTCTCAGTACCCTCACATATGTTGTCACGCAGGATGGGTTTTAAGGATGATTTTACATATAGACACACACCTCCCCCTCGCTTATTTGTACGGTCATTCCTGAATAGGCTATAACCCTGTAAATTAACAGCCCAGTCATAGCTCTCATCCAGCCATGTCTCTGATATCCCCACTATATCATAATTTTCTTCCAACAATATTAATTCTAATTCCTCCACCTTATTTGTGAGGCTTCGGGCATTAGTGTACATGCACGTTACGTATGACTCTGTACCTGTATTCCTGCTTACTGTATTAACTGTCCTAACCCTTCCCCCCGTACCACCCTCAATTTCATTACTTGTGCCCTGGTCACTATCTGCACTATATTCCCCTTCTATAAAGTGAATACCTTCGCTCCCCATTCCTAGTTTAAACACTCCTCCAACCTTCTAGCCATTTTCTGCCCCAGCAGAGCTGCACCTTCCCCATTAAGATGCAGCCCATCCCTAGCATAGAATCTGTAGCCAACTGAAAAGTCGGCCCAATTCTCCAGGAACCCAAAACCCTCTTTCCGACACCAATTCCTGAGCCACCTGTTAACCTCCCTGATCTCTCTTTGCCTCTCTGGTGTGGCTCGTGGCACAGGAAGTATTTCCGAAAATACCACCTTTGAGGTCCATGCTTTAAGCTTACAACCTAATTCCCTGAAATCATCTTTAAGGACCTTCCACCTACCTCTAACTTTGTCATTTGTGCCAATGTGTACAATGACCGCTGGGTCCTCCCCAGCACCTCCCAGTAATCTGTCAACCCGATCAGCGATGTGCCGAACTCGAGCGCCAGGAAGACAACACACTGTTCGGCGATCCCTGTCTTTGTGACAGATTGCCCTATCTGTCCCCCTAATAATTGAGATAATATTAATTAATATAACTGAAAATATGTCTTATATTATAGGTTCTTCAAAGTAGACACCTTTTGCTTTGATTACTGCTTTGCACACTCTTGGCATTCTCTTGATGAGCTTCAAGAGGTAGTCACTGAAAATGGTCTTACAACAGTCTTGAAGGAGTTCCCAGAGATGCTTAGCACTTGTTGGCCCTTTTGCCTTCACTCTGTGGTCCAGCTCACCCCGTACCATCTTGACTGGGTTTAGGTCTGGTGACTGTGGAGGCCAGGTCATCTGGCGTAGCTCCCATAGCTCTCCTCCTTAGTCAAATAGCCTTACACAGCCTGGAGGTGTGTTTGGGGTGATTGTCCTGTTGAAAAATAAATGATGGTCCAACTAAACGCAAACCGGATGGAATAACATGCCGCTGCAAGATGCTGTGGTAGACATGCTGGTTCAGTATGTCTTCAATTTTGAATAAATCCCCAACAGTGTCACCAGCAAAGCACCCCCACACCATCACACCTCCTCCTCAATGCTTCACGGTGGGAACCAGGCATGTAGAGTCCATCAGTTCACCTTTTCTGCGTCGCACAAAGACACGGTGGTTGGATCCAAAGATCTCAAATTTGGACTCCTCAGACCAGAGCACAGATTTCCACTGGTCTAATGTCCATTCCTTGTGTTCTTTAGCCCAAACAAGTCTCTTCTGCTTGTTACCTGTCCGTAGCAGTGGTTTCCTAGCAGCTATTTTACCATGAAGGCCTGATGCACAAAGTCTCCTCTTAAGAGTTGTTCTAGAGATGTGTCTGCTGCTAGAACTCTGTGTGGAATTGACCTGGTCTGTAATCTGAGCTGCTGTTAACGATTTCTGAGGCTGGTGACTCAGATAAACTTATCTTCCGCAGAAGAGGTGACTCTTGGTCTTCCTTTCCTGGGGCGGTCTTCATGTGAGCCAGTTTCTTTGTAGCGTTTGATGGTTTTTGCCACTGCACTTGGAGACACTTTCAAAGTTTTCCCAGTTTTTCGGACTGACTGACCTTCATTACTTAAAGTAATGATGGCCACTCGTTTTTCTTTACTTAGCTGCTTTTTTCTTGCCATAATGCAAATTCGAACTGTCTATTCAGTAAGACTATCAGCTGTGTATACACCAGATGAATGCACAACACAACTGATGGTCCCAATCCCATTTATAAGGCAAGAAACCCCCCGTATTAAACCTGACAGGGCACACCTGTGAAGTGAAAACCATTTCCGGTGACTACCTCTTGAAGCTCATCAAGAGAATGCCAAGAGTGTGCAAAGCAGTAATCAAAGCAAAAGGTGGCTACCTTGAAGAACCTAGAATATAAGATATATTTTCACAAGTTTCACACTTTTTTGTTAAGTATTTCATTCCACATGTGTTAATTCATAGTTTTGATGCCTTCAATGTGAATCTACAATTTTCAGAGTCATGAAAATAAAGAAAACTCTTTGAATGAGAAGGTGTGTCCAAACACACGCACTCATATATATATACAGTATATATATATATATATATATATATATATATATATATATATATATATATTATACATATACTGTATATATATATATATATACATATAATACATATATATATATATATATATATATATATATATATACATATACATTGTGACGACGTGGGCCCCGAGCGTATGGTAACCATGCATCAGGTAGCGGGATTGAGTCACACAGGAGCACTTTATCACTTCAAATGTCCATGCGGTTTATTTAAACCGGTCATAAACCGCTGTTACACTGCATTAGAACATATCAATGCTTCATACACAGTGTCCCCGTGCCGGCATCACAGACTTTACTCACTGACCTCTCAGCTGTATCCGGGCGAAGACATATATGGCGGTCTCCACTTGCTGACACCCAGTCAGCTCACAACCCCCTTCTCCTGGGGATACCTATTCAGGAGTCTCAGCACACTCCTCACATGGTCTCACCATGTGTTCCATCAGGTCCATTTCCTTCCAGGACCCTGGTAGACTGCCATGTGATCACGACTAGACACATGATATTCTCCCAGACACACCCCTGGGTGGGAGGCATGTGGATGGTCAGTCCCCCCCATTGCTTTCTGGGACTATCCCATGCATCTAGCCCTGAAACATGCTACCAAAAGACTCGTGGAACTACAAGTCCCAGCGAAGAATCCAAGTTCATGGCTGAGGCTCTCTGCGACACACACCGGTCACCTCCAAGGTTACCAAGTGCCATCTCACATACCCTACCCCTCTGCCTAAAACCGTTCGGCTTGGCACAAGTCATCACCTGATCAGAGAGCCCTCTCTGTCGACTGTCACCGGCAAGTCCGGAAATCTCATCTGTCAATACTGTCAAAGTCTTCTTTACCAACCCGGCACCATTAGACTCCGTCAACCCCTCTCCTAGAGTCACCGGTTGGTTAGACGTCCCCCGCCCCCAACGGTTATCACAGTAGTGTGAGTTACTTGCACCTGTATTTAGTGTATGGTCTGACTCTGTGTCATCACATAAACTACAGGGCTTCTTGTCTAGGACCTTCTGCCTCAAACTACCAGTGGCTTTACCATCTCTAAACCCATAGTGTCCTCTACCTACAGGATATCTCTGATGGTCTCGCTGTAAGTGATTTTTCTCCTCACTTTTTGCAGAACAGACTCTCCCTTTTTCTCTTCTTTCTGCGCCTGTTCGAACCTTATTCCATTCATTATTCGCAGAACTCCTTCTGGTCCCTGTACATTGGGTTGAAGGCGGCTGATGTCTGCTGCATAATTGAAGAATTTGCTCATTACATCGCAGTTTTTCTTGCCTTAACTGCCCTATTTCTCTGATATGGTTTACCCGATATTCAAGAAGAATCCTTAGATTTCTAAGACTCTTCACTGTCCCAACAACGAACAACGGAACCATACAATCTTCCCGGGGTATCTTGTCCTTGTTATCATCTGGGATTCTTAGGGGTGCTTCACACATAGCGAGATCGCTACTGAAATCGCTGCTACGGCACGGTTTTGGTGACGCAACAGTGACCTCATTAGCGATCTCTGGCCCCTGCTGCGAGATCGCTGCTCGTTACACACAGCCCTGGTTCGTTTTCTTCAAAGGCGCTCTCCCGCTGTGACACACAGATTGCTGTGTGTGACAGCGAGAGAGCGACGAAATGAAGCGAGCAGGGAGCAGGAGCCGGCATCTGGCAGCTGCGGTAAGCTGTAACCAGGTTAAACATCGGGTAACCAAGGTGGTTACCCGATATTTACCTTAGTTACCAGCCTCCGCAGCTCTCACGCTGCCTGTGCTGCCGGATCCGGCTCTCTGCACATGTAGCTGCAGTACACATCGGGTTAATTAACCCGATGTGTACTGTAGCTAGGAGAGCAAGGAGCCAGCGCTAAGCAGTGTGCGCGGCTCCCTGCTCTCTGCACATGTAGCTGCAGTACACATCGGGTTAATTAACCCGATGTGTACTGTAGCTAGGAGAGCAAGGAGCCAGAGCTAAGCAGTGTGCGCAGCTCCCTGCTCTCTGCACATGTAGCTGCAGTACACATCGGGTTAATTAACCCGATGTGTACTGTAGCTAGGAGAGCAAGGAGCCAGCGCTAAGCAGTGTGCGCGGCTCCCTGCTCTCTGCATATGTAGCGATGTTATGATCGCTGCTGCGTCGCTGTGTTTGACAGCTAAGCAGCGATCATAACAGCGACTTACCAGGTCGCTGTTACGTCACAGAAAATGGTGACGTAACAGCGACGTCGTTGTCGCTGTCGCTATGTGTGAAGCACCCCTTAATCTTGTCACTCCAGACTTGTCCACCATTTCCTGCATGACTCGTCCATTCTTTCTGATGACTTTCCTTACAAGAGCACTGGGTATCTGGATGACATCTTTCACCAGACTCTGAGCTTTCCTCAGATGCTCCAGCCGTCTAGCAGCTTCTTCATTCTGCAACCGGATCTTCTGCTTCATGCGCACACATCTGAAGTGCATGTCACTCAGCATAGCCACCCGCTTCACTGTGGATTCAGTGCTGGACAATATAACTAACTGTGTAGCCTCTGGTGACCAGTACACTTTAAATGCTTCCATAGCCTTCTTAAACTCTTCATGCATGGACTCCCTGGTACACGCTTCTCTCAAGTCTTCTGGTACATCCACCATGCACTTGACCAAAGAAGTCTCATTCTTCTTTGCTGCTACCACAAGACTGTCTTGTTGAACTTTCAGGGTAAATTCTCTTTTGGCTTCACCTGTTTCAACATGTTTGACCAGGAGAGACACTTGTTGCTCCACATTTTCCAAGGCTACTTTATTCCTCATCTGGTACTCAACCAGGCGACCTCTGAGCTTAGATACCTCTTCCTTCAGCTCATCTACTCGGTTCTCTGCAACTTGTCTCAGGAGCTTTTCTTGCTTCCAATGGGATTTTATTATCTCCTTGAGCCTCCTCATCTCGGCGTTTTCATCTTCAGCCACCTCACAGCTAGGTGGCTCAACAGCTTGCTTTTTGTGGTCTGTGTGGACACTTATTCCACCAGCATTCTCCAAGGTTTCTTGTTCTAAACTGCTCTCAAGGCCATCTTTGCCTATAGCACTGTCTCCAGGTCGACGGTTTTCTGTTTGATT
Source organism: Anomaloglossus baeobatrachus (assembly GCF_048569485.1). Lineage (NCBI taxonomy): Eukaryota > Metazoa > Chordata > Amphibia > Anura > Aromobatidae > Anomaloglossus > Anomaloglossus baeobatrachus. The sequence continues at coordinate 82,242,321 of NC_134363.1, read as the reverse complement.
AGTAGATAGAGAGGACACCGCTTTCAACTCCGTGGCCGACTCCTTCTCAACTAACACAATCTCTATGTCTTCCATCTTTGTGTTACCAGGCAGGTCGGTCAGGCTCTCAGTGCCTGATGAGACCTCTGGTCCGGACTTCACTTCCTCAGAGGCTCTCTTCACTTTTACAGCTTTTTACAGCTGTCTCCTGGGTCTTCACTGCATTAGCTTAAATTCTGTTCCTCTTAGAACTTTGGCACCTTTTTCACTCTTCATTATCCCAACACTGTGTAGTTTACCAGTCTGATCACCATGACCTCTGTGAATTGTTACTCCACCCACACTCTCCAGGATTCCTTCTCCTGTATTACTCTAGGATACAAGAGAAAAGGTTTTGGTACCGTGTTAACCAGTTGAAAAATTATTGAATGTTCTCAGTGAGAGGAACAAAATTATAATCTTTCATGATCCAAAGTTTTATGCCCTCAGACACACCAAGAGGAACTTATCGTTGCAATGAAAAGAGGGGCAAAACCTGCCCTCATGTAGAGACCAAAGACCGGATACAGATCCCTAACACACAGAAGGACTATAAAATTCCTGGGACATTCACATGTTCCTCTTACAACGTGGTGTACTTAATCCTGTGCACTATATGTCCTATTGGGGGCCTCTATGTTGGGCAGAGACTGAGAGCAAGGATGAGATTGCACCGCCACACAATTACAGACAAAAAAATGCATTTACCTGTGGCCAAACATTTCTGCACTTCAGAACACAACATAAATTATATGAAAGTTGTCATATTAAAAGACAACTTCAGATCACAGAGCCATCGCAGGGTCTGGAAATACAAATTCATTAAAATGTTTAACCGACCACCCGGACTGTATTCTGGTCTTAACCTTGCGCTAGCAACATCAGTAAAGGCACATAAAGAAAGACCCGATGTGTGTGACAGTTTTTGTTATCAAAGGTACAGTTCTCACTATGGACTTTGTTTGCCTGAACATGGGGAGCCGCACATCAGTGGCCTTGAAGAGACCGGTATCAAGACTCGTGTGGTAAGCTGCCTCCCTGTGTGTAAAATCTTGATCCTTCCCAACATCCCCGGGGACATTGCCCCACCTACAGGGGGCGTTACAAACTATCTGCTTTATCATCACCTCGGAGGTCTGCAAGCAGCGCCGGTAATATTACCGGGAACCCTAGGTGGCGTCACAAGACACTTATTTTATTCCTTTTTTTCTATTTTTTTTACCAAACTTCTTTTAACTACCACCAGGGTCACGGGACCCGGCACAGCCACCTGTTACAATCCCCTGAGAACTAAAAGCCCGGGACCAGGTACCCTATGGCCCTGGGTCAGGAAGCTCTAATGTGCCGCAGTAATGGTGGCTCGATTCAAAGTTCAATAAAGTCAATACATGGCACACATTACCCGGTGTTACTGGGCCTAGTAGATCCTGTTCATGATGCCAAGAGCTGTGGCTTCAGGCGCAACAGGGTACTGCATCTCACTTAAGGTGCAGTAGTCATCTTGTATACGGAGGAGGTCATAGCTGGTAACAACCGCCACAGCCACACTCACCAATACATAACACAGGGGTTCTGTCACTGGGACCAGGCTAGAGTAGGTGCTGGGGTAGTCATCACGAGGTATGGGACCTCATGCCCACTAGTCAGGAACCCGGGAGGCGGGGCACCCACAGCGGGAAGTTAGGAGCCATCCGACACACAATAGGCAGTCTGCACCTGACGGTGTCCATGTAAGGTCGCATTTTGGAGGAGCAGGAGTCAACGAACAGTTTGGGGCCCGTGGTCTGGAGCTGGAGGCTCAACCCAAGTTCTTAGGAAAAGAAGGGGAATCCCAGGGTTCTTGGGGAGTGCAGCAGGCACCCGTGACCCGTTCCACGGCCCAGGAGCTGGGGTAAAGGGAGACCATTGAAAAGAGACTAACAGAAGGGACCGCCGATCATGACCTTCAAAGTATCCGGGATCAGCTGGAACACATCAGAGCGGGGATCGGCACTTTCCAAAGGCTGAATGTGGGAGCAGTGAGTAAAGAGACCTTCAACTGCACCACTTGTGTTGTCCTGTTACTTTGTGCCCCCAGCACTATCAGCGTCCAAAAGACTACCACCACCACCATCCTCCCTTGGGCCACAGGTCTGCTTGTGGAGAGCTGAACCATGCAAACTGCGTTGTCATCCGCCCCAGCAGAGAAGTCCTGCAGCGGTGGCTGTTATTGGCCGCACACCACAGATGGCATCACGAATAACTACCCCCATCGTCCCCAGCCATTTTATTGGTCACGAATCCGGGCAAGGCCATCACTGCGTCCCAGGATAAGCATCGCGGCCCATCTATGAGATACCCCCAATCCCATGGGCGTGTCTCACCCACTCAAGTCAATGGGGTGAGAGAAACATTGCATTGCACTCATGTTACACCAGTGTATTGTGACAGCAGTGCGATTCTCGCATCAGCCGGCAACGGGGGAGATAGGGAGATAAATCCCTCCCTCTCCTCCACAGCGCCGGCCCTCCCCTCTGCAGCTGTGGTTTGATCTCACGATCGGACCACAGTCGCATGACACTCGCATGACACTCTGTGCTGTGAGTTTGAGACGAGTGTCATGCGATGACTCGCACTAATCCCCATCAATATTACACATGTTGGCAAGGCATTGTGAGAAGCAGAGGCCAGTAGTTGATTACCAGCTCCAACATGCCCATCGGCATTCCGGTCAGCCTCCACCCATAAGAAATGACGAGTGGCCATGGATGTCTGATATCTGTGCAGTTCTCCAAAATTTTGAGGAATCCAGGGCCGGATTTAAGAGGTGGGTGGCCCGGGCCCATTTTGGTGGGAGGTCGATTTTTCATGGTGTTGCAATATGTAACAGAAAATGAAACAAACTCAAGTTTATTTACAAAAATCATTTATGCCGAGTAATTCAGGTAAAATTATTATTTTTTTTTACAATCCAGGCACCCTGATTTTCATGCTGCAAAATCACTAATGATGTCACAAAAGCCCAATTCACGAAGTATATATGACTTGATGCTCATGATAGCCAAATTTACAAGTCATTCCTGCTTCATGGATGTCCTTAATTGGTTTTCAATTAATTTAAGTTTTGGGAAGGAACGCTCACCACTGCAGTTTGTTACAATCAAAATTAGATATATCCTTAGAGCTATCTCAATATTTGGGAAAGTGTCCTGCACACCCATTTCCATGATAAGCTTGTACATGAAAAGTTCAGTGCTGATATCTTTTGGCTCCTCGTCCGTGAATAAATTGGCAAATGTTACAAGGACACAGTTCATCGATAAATGTAATGTCCAAGTCATCTGAATAAGACCTGACAAGTTGCTCTGCTGTGGCCTTAGGGCGGCGTCACACGCTACAATATATCGGGCGATATGTCGTCGGGGTCACGGATTCCGTGACGCACATCCGGCATCGTTAGAGATATCGTAGCGTGTGACAGCTACGAACGACTGTGAACGAGCAAAAATACTCACCTTATCATTGCTCGTTGACACGTCATTCATTTTCATAATATCGTTCCTCCTTCTGCGCGCCGGTTGTTCATCGTTCCCGAGGCAGCACACATCGCTCCGTGTGACACTCCGGGAATGACGAACACAGCTTACCTGCGTCCCACCGGCAATGCGGAAGGAAGGAGGTGGGCAGGATGTTACATCCCGCTCATCCCTGCCCCTCCGCTTCTATTGGGCAGCCGCTGTGTGACGTCGCTGTGGCGCTGAATGTCCCTCCCCCTTCAGGAAGAGGATGTTCGCTGTGGCGCCAAACGTCCCTCCCCCTTCAGGAAGAGGATGTTCGCCGCCCAAAGCAAGGTCGTTTGGGAGGTAAATACGTGTGATGGGGGTAAACGACTTTGTGTGCCACGGGCAACATATTGCCCGTTACGCACAAACGACGCGGGCGGGCGATAAATCGGTGCATGTAACATCACCCATAAGCTTGTCTGAAGACAATTCTTTCAGATGGCTAAAAAAGCTAAATTTGCTTGATATATCTTTATATGCTTGAAGACGTTGGTCAAAAGAAGTGATAAACTGATCAATGATAGGCAAGAAAGTTTCTGTTCTGTATTTTTCAGAAGGGCCGAGTTGTACTTCTTCTGTATGGCCACAATCCAATGGATTGAGACACACGTTTCGGTGTCTGTGTCGAGTTATCATCTGAACATACTCAGATAGTAGCATCTGTTCTTTGCAGGATAACATTCCAGAAGGTGGTTTTAATACCAATTTCAAGGTGACTCATTTGTCTTAACAGTCCTTCTGCTTCACACCGTACACAGCTTTTTTTCTTCAAAGTCATCAGCAATCTGTTTGAGTACATGCTGATAGTCTTGCTTAAGGGCCTTAGTAGCGTTAGCTCTGCAGGACCAACGCGTTGTTGTGACACGTTTGAGAGTCAATGCTGTTCCTGAGTCAATATTTTTCAAAGTCTCAGGCAATGTTCGCACGTTGCGTATTTGCATGCAGTTACGCTGCGATCTGCACTGCAGCGTAACTGCATGCATCCTGCGTCCCCAGCATAATCTATGAAGATTATGCAGGAGACATGCGCACGTGGCGTATTAGAGTGCAGCGCTTCGGCTGCTGCCCGAAGCATGCGTTCTAAGAAGTGACATGTCACTTCTTTCGTTCGCTCTGCATGCAGGTCCCGCTCTGTCTATGGGAGGGGCTGCAGTCAGAGCGCATGAAATCGGCTTTTTTTTCTTTACGGACTCTTTCTGCAGCGATTTGAAGCGCACGTGTGATGTTCAAATCGCTGTAGAAATTTCTGCAGGGACAGTACGCAACGTGCGCACATAGCCATAGTCAGGAGCTGATGCTCATGCATTGAAACTGTGAAGAAGAGGAACAGCTTTTCAAGGAAGTAAAAAAAAAATGTACAGCTTTCTACAGCATTTTTAGCAACATTTAAAGAGTGTGCCGTACAAGGAATCCAGGATGCAAGATTGTTCTTCTCTCTCACTTTGGCTTGCAGGCCATTGTATTTGCCACTCATTATAGATACATTGTCATAACTTCGACCGCTGCAATTTCCCAGGCCTAGATCATGTCTCTTCAAAAATTCCAACAAGGCATTGAACATGTCTTGAGCAAACTGGCCTGTTTGCCATAAATGTTACAAAGCGTTCCACAGGGCCATCTTTCTCCATATACCTCAATACAAGGGTTAGTTGGTCAAAGTGAGCTGCATCGGGTGTGGAGTCCAAAGAGATGGAGTAGTATTTTGATTTGTTAACTCGACAAATAATTTCTCTGAGGACTTGTTCGCCCATTACATTGATAATTTCTTCCATAATTGTAGATGACATGTAGTTTGTATGACCCTTGCCGCGATTGGCTTGAGTTTTGATATGCTGTGCAGGAAAGTCGTTGTACTGGACGATGAGTTCAAGAATGCCCAGAATGTTTCCATTTCTAGGTGATTCAACCAAATCGTTATCTCCTCTAAATGCTAAGCCATGCTCGGCAAGAAACGGAATAACATTTACTACTTGTTTCAATACTGACCTCCAATAATGCTCCTGAGCCTCGACCTGTTGTGTTAGCTCCGTATCAATTCACCCAATCGCTTTTAACCTCATATTGAAAGCAATTGTAGAGTTTAGATGTTCCACTGACTACTCATGACTTTTTATACAATCTTGTGAATGTTTCCAATCGCAGAATCCATTAGACGAAAGCTGAGAAGACTCAGATGCTGTAATATAGCACATCAATCTGCACGTTTAGAGGGAGAGAAGCATAACCAATTTCTCTATTATGATTTTGACGACGGAAAAGCCCAAGTGGGCACATTCTTGGAATATTGCGGTCCTTTCTAGGTTGCTGAACCGAGTGTGCAATGCACAAACTTTCATCACAGTGCTGGATTGTTGATACACCCCTTTTCAGCCAGTAATCTCGCATCTGTTCCGAAATAATGGATGGCCAAAGTCCAATGTCATCGCCCCCTGGTAGGCCCTCAACTTCACCTTCTTCATAAGATGTGCCGCTATCAGTCTCCTTTTCTTTGTGTTCTTCAGTTGTACACGTTATGTCGCGGGCGGCGGGGCGCTACGCTCGCTAACGCTCGGGTCCGGCGCTGCTGCTGCTCGGAGGCTTGAGCGGTGGGCCGGATCCGGGGACTCGAGCGGTGCTCCTCGCCCGTGAGTGAAAGCGGTGGTTTGGTTTGGGGATTTAGTCTGTGACGCTACCCACGGTTTGTGGTGAGGTTGGGGGCACCACCGCTGCTCTGGACGGGGATCCCGGTAGCGATGACAGGGAGCAGCCGAGATGTTTCTCTCCCCTCCGTGGGTAGGGGGTTTTGGTGGTCCCGGGGCCCGGTGTTGGTGACTGTAAGGTGGATGGCGGGGTTTGGCGAGGTGCAGGGTCGCGGGGGCAGCAGCGCAGTGCCAGGCGGCACGGTGGTACTCACTCAGCCAATGACGTAGACGGAGTCTCTGGTAAAACAAACGGCTGGATGGACGGGTCCCGCAGCCGGCTGCGATGGTCACTCCCGGAAGGTTGGCGGTGACTGTCTCTCCCTGCACCTGTGATGTGTTGTCGGCTCCGATGGCTTCCCACCGGTAACCCGCTCCCCAGCGGTGTATTTGCCAGAGGAGCCCCTTTTTGCCCACAGGCTCTGACCCTGGGAACTCTAGCTGTGGCGGTAGCTGTATTTCCCTTCATGGTTGAGCGGTTGCCTTCAGTCGGGTCTTTGCTGCTGGGAAACCCCGGAGGTTCACATCGCTGATGGATTTGACCGGTTTAACGGCGACTCCAAGCCTGGTCGGGGTCCGTAGGCCCTGCCGAATGGTGCTGGCTTCTCTTCACTCCCCAGTTCGGTACCGACGGGCCACCGCCTGTCCCCGGTCCTCACGGTTGTGCGTCAATCGGCCTCGTCTGCAGACGGTCACCACCGTCTGCCAACCTTGCTCCTGGGTGCCCGGGCCATGTACCCGGACACGGTCAATCTGCTCTTGCTCCTCCACTACCACTCCTCGCTCCTCCACTTCCACTCTCCCTAACTCAACTCCTCTCCTTTCCCGCCTCCAGGACTGTGAACTCCTTGGTGGGTGGAGCCAACCGCCTGGCCCCGCCCCACCTGGTGTGGACATCAGCCCCTGGAGGGAGGCAACAAGGATTTGTGTGTGTGACTGATGTGCCTAACCGGGGTGTGGGGTGTGTTGTTGCAGTACCTGTGACGTCCTGGCTTGTCCAGGGTGCCACATTCCCCCTTGGTTAAACGCAGACCGTCCGCGGGCTGCCCGTCCATCACCGGTTTTATTTTGTAACTGTAGAAAAAGGGGTAAAAACATATAAACATTAAAACAAGCAATTTTTATCAATCTTCCCTTAACGGGAGGCACATTCTTAAACGTTACTAACGGTAGTCAACTTTATCAACGGTAACGGCTTCCGCTCTCTCCCGCCCAAACAACCTGGCCCTGACGCTGCCCCTAAGAAGTGGGTATCACCCCTTGCCCCAGTCCATCACCAAGCTGCCCGAGCGGGTACGGTCTCTTTCAGGGGACCCACGTCCATGGAGGACCCCTGACCCCCGGAGGATGGCCACCGGTCCAGGTGGTGGCTGGGCCCCAGCCTACTCCACTGCGGGCCCTTCCTCCAATCTGCCTCTCCGGAGGCGGTAACGGATGTATGCCAACAATTATTTACATGCCACAAGTTTGTGATTGCCCTGCAAGTTCTCGGGCGTGTCCGTAAGTAGTTCCTTACGCAAACGGTGCAGACAGTCCTTACGGGGACTAGTTGCCGGCAACGGCCGGTTTAATCACGGTTGCAAATCAGATAACATCTTCGGCTGGTTTAATCTTATCATTCAAACTCTTATTTACACACTCAACACATAAGGCCCCTAAATGGTAGTTTCTCTGTACCTAAGCGGGGGTCTACCTAGGTTGGGACGTGTGGACCTTCGGGGCCTGGTGTCAGTGGTGGCAGGCAGTGGGACAGAGGGAACAACTGGTTCCTCTTCCCTGCTATTGTGTGGGGCAGGCAGAGGCATAGGGGAGCTGGGTACAGGCACATCCCTGGGCGCTGGGTCATTAACATCCACTTCCATCTCTTTTTCCTCCACGGGTTGTGGGAACAGTATTACTGGAAGAATCACTGCGCTGTTCTGTGTAGGCCAATCGGCCGGGACGTCGCCCATTATGGTGTGGATTACCCCTTTTTCCTTCTCCTCAGCCGGTTCGGTGGCCGGGGCTTCAGTTGCCGTCCTCAATGGTGGTGGGCACCTCTTCAGGTGGTCCCGGGAAACCGTGGCCAAAGTCTTCCCCTAGTCACGGCTGATCTGGTAGGCTTTCCCATCCTCCCAATCGGTGGGTTGTATTACATACGGGGTCTTCTCCCATTGATCGTCCAGTTTATGGGTCCTTTGCTTTCGCTTCAAGACTACATCCCCTGGCTGAAAGGGACCTGCAGGCGCCTTCTTGTTGAAGCACTGCTCCTGCTGCCTCCGACTCCGACACAAGTTCTTTTCCACATAGTCCTGGACCTGTTGGTACTGCGCTCTTCGCCGAGCATCCCATCCTGCATTCGAAGGGAGTGCTTCTGGGTCCTCCAAACCCATTTCTATGTCCACTGGCAGTCGACCGGGCCGAGCTCTCATCAGGAATCTTGAATAGTGGTTCACAATGGTCAGAGCATAAGTATACCCACTTCGGCTAGGAGTAAGCTTCACATGGTCGAGGGCAACCAGCTCCAGCGGTTGATGCGTAATGATTGGGCGTAGAGGGGCCTTCTGGCTGGCCTCGTCCCTTCTTCTCAGTGCGCAGGGACCGCATTCTCGGCACCAGGCCTCCACGGATTCCCGCATCCCACTCCAATAGAACCGCTCCCTCAACAGCATTTCCAGCTTCTTCCACCCGAAGTGCCCGGCCCCGTCATGGTACGCCTGTAAGACAGTGGGCACGTTAGCCTGGGGGATCACCAGCTGGCGAACCTTCTCGTGGGTCTTCAGGTTGATCAACTCCCGTTACAACTTTCCTTGGTGCAGGTACAGCTGGGTTCGTTCCCGCCACAGGCGTTGGGCCTCGGCAGGGGCGGCAGGGTCTATCCCAGCAGAGCCCTGTTCCACCAGGATCTTGACCAAGTGGACAGCAGGTGCCTGGTCCTGAGCTTCTTGCCACCCCTGACTGGGCAGCGGGTCTAGGTTCACCTGTTGCTGATGGACACGCAACTTCTCAACTAGCGGCCGGTGAAACGCAGGCAACTCGATCTCTTCGAGGTTATCATCATCCGGACCCTCTTCCGACCAGTGGGGCATCCGGGAGAGTGCATCGGCATTAGCATTTGTACGGCCGGCCCGGTATTTGATGGTGAAGTCGTAATTGGCTAGCCTGGCCACCCACCGCTGCTCCAAGGCACCCAGCTTAGCTGTTTCCAGATGGGTTAATGGGTTATTGTCCGTGTAAGCGGTGAACTTGGCTGCTGCTAGGTAATGGCGGAACCGCTCGGTGATAGCCTCCACCAGTGCTAAGAGCTCGAGCTTGAAAGAGCTGTAGTTCTCAGGGTTCCTTTCCGTAGGTCGGAGTTTTCGGCTAGCATAAGCGATCACCTTCTCCCTTCCGTCTTGGACCTGGGATAACACCGCCCCCAAGCCCACATTGCTGGCATCGGTGTAGAGGATGAATTGGAGGCTGTAGTCGGGGTACGCTAGGATTTCTTCCCCGGTCAAAGCCGTCTTCAGCTGGCGGAAGGATTCTTCATGCTTTTCCCCCCACGCCAACGGGGTTCCAGGAGGTCTACCACCCTTGGTCTGTCCCACGAGGAGGTCTTGCATGGGGGCAGCCATTTTCATGTACCCCTTAATGAAGCGGCGGTAGTAGCCCACCGGACCCAGGAACTGTCTCACCTCCCTCACCGTGGTCGGTCTCGGCCAGTCTTGTATGGCAGCGATCTTCTCTGGATCTGGGGCGACGCCTTCCGCGCCCACCACATGTCAGAGGTACTGCACCCTGGGCTTCAACAGGTGACATTTGGAGGGTTTCAATTTCATCCCATACTTGGCAAGGGATGCGAACACCTCAGCTATGTGCTCCAGGTGGGCTTCATATGTCTGTGAGTACACAATTACATCGTCCAGGTACAACAAGACGGTCTCAAAATTCAGATGTCCCAGACAGCATTCCATTAGCCGTTGGAAGGTTCCAGGGGTGTTGCACAGCCTGAACGGCATGCTGTTGAACTCGCAGAGTCCCATGGGAGTAGCGAAGGCGGTCTTCTCACGGTCTTCGGGCGCCACGGCCACCTGCCAGTACCCGCTGGTTAGGTCAAGGGTAGAGAAGTAGTTAGCGGTTCTCAGCGCGGCTAGAGATTCTACAATACGGGGCAGAGGATAGGCATCTTTATGCGTTATCTGGTTGATCTTCCGGTAATCCACACACATTCTCATGGTGCCATCCTTTTTCTTGACCAGCACCAGCAGAGCTGCCCAGGGACTGCAGCTATCACGAATAACCCCCGCCTCTTTCATGTTCTTCAACATGTCTTTGGCACATTGATAGTGTGCGGGCGGGATAGGTCTATACCTCTCCTTAATGGGGGGGTGTTTGCTGGTGGGGATGTAGTGTTGGACCCCTCTAATCTGCCCAAAATCCAGCGCGTGTTTGCTGAAAACTTGCTCATATTCCTGCACTACCCGGTATACCCCGTCTCTGTGATGTGTGGGGGTATCGTCAGTGCCTACGTGTAACTCTCGACACCACTCATCTAACCGTTCAGGGGACGTGTGGTGACTGTCGGAAGGCGGGGAGGTCGGGGACACGGCCTCTTGGATGGCGTGGGGGTCCAGGGTAAGCAGCTTGGCAAGGGTAGCGTACTGGGGAAGCCTAACCTCCTCCTCCCCACAGTTTAACACCCTCACGGGCACTCTCCCCTTCTTAATGTCTACCACTCCCCGGGCGGCCATTACAGTGGGCCAGTGTTCGGAGGACATGGGCTCTACCATGGCTGGGCAATCACGTCCCTGGGGACCTACCGCTGCCCTACACCAAATCATCATTTCGCTCCGGGGAGGCACAATTAAAGGGGCCACATCCATCAATCTCACTCCCCCAATCTCTCCTCCCGCAGAATTTACTTGCTGCCGATACATCAAGGCCCGAATCTCGCGCTGCACAGCCATCTGTCGGCCTCCTGCTGCGGTGGCGGCCAGCTGTTGTAGTAGGGTGAGCACCTCACTCATGCAATGCTCCATTACATTCGTTCCTAGCACTACCTTCGGATCATGATCACTGGGTCATTCATTATCACGATCATTCCTTGGTGCTGCAGCTCGGTCCGCCCCACAGTCATAGCCACTCGTTTGTACCCCACTTGGGTCAAGGGGAGGCCATCAGCGGCTATCAATGTCATGCTGCCGTCTGGAGGGGCAAGTTCATTATCCCCCCAATACCGTTGATACAGTGTATATGGCATTGTGGTTACCTGAGATCCAGTGTCCAGGAGCGCCATCAGCGGGACGCCGTCCACGGCTAGAGGGATGATGGGGCGGGCCCCGATGAACCGGTCACGCCAGTCGGGGGGGGCCACTGGGTTCTACTCCTGAGGATTGGCCCTTGGCCCCAGGGATTGCTCGTTTAACGGACACCGTCGGAGGTAGTGGCCGGGCTTGCTGCACCTGTAACAGATTGGAGGTCCATACCGTGGATCATTAGCCCTCCTCTGCTGCATCCAGGGGACATCATCTGGGCGGTCGGCGAGCTGTAACCCCCCCCGAGGGCCTGGGTCTCGTTGGAGGCTGAAGTGCGGCTAGGATTTTGGCGAGGTCTCCATCCATGCGACGGACTTGGGCAGCCAGTTCCTCCATCATTCCGCCAGAAGTTGCAGGCGCTGCGGGAGCTGGGGGAGAAGGGGCTACCACGATGGGAGCCATCTCAGCTGGCCACGGGGCCACTCCAGGGACATCGGACGCCAGGGGCTGCAGAGCTTTAATGGCCCGTTCTTTCAACACGGCAAAGTCCACATCTGGGTGCTTTAAGGCCCACAGCCGAAGCTGTTTGCGGTCCTCCGGGGATCTCATCCCCTGCACGAACTGCTCTACCAGCATTTTATTACTGTCAGCATCATTGATAGTATCCACCCGCTTCAGCGTACGGAGAGAAGTTTGCAGACGCAGGGCATAGTCTCTGATACTGTCGGTAGGTCGCTGTCAGCATTGGTAAAACTGCATTTGCAGCTCAGCTCCGGTGCGAGTCTCAAAGACAATCTGTAGCTTTTCGAAGATAGTGGCCACGGAGGACCGGTCCCCCTCGGCCCAGGTCTCCATCTCCTGCTCAGCCGCGCCAGTTAGCTGCCCCAGCACCACCGCTGCACGCTGCTTATCAGTCAGGGGATACAGTTCTAGGAGCAGGCTAAGCTTCTTTCGGAAGACCTGCAAGGTGTCAGGTTTCCCGTCGTACTGCGGCAGCCAGGTAGCTCCGGGCACATAGGGCAAGGAGAACGGCATCACCTGAGCAAGGGCGGGGGCCGCGGCCCCTCCCGCTCCTGCGGCCAGAGCACGGCCGAGCCCATTTCCATCTACCAGCACTCCTGAGGCTATGTCCACCGCTCCTCCAGCGGCTCCGTCGGGCGCAGACATCTTGTTTCCATCCCCCCTTGGTTTCTCTCCGGCACCTCCTCTTCAGGGGCGGAGCTTCGGCTTTTGCGCCTCCACTGCTCGGGAAGATGCTCGAGCGGGGAACTTTTCGCGCCCAAGATGGCGGCTTCTGAAAATTTTCGGCCGGACACCTCCGGCGGGCCACAAGGCGCACTTCTACCAGGCAGTAGAACGGTAAGATCCTGTTTGTGACGCCAAGTTGTCGCGGGCGGCGGGGCGCTGCGCTTGCTAACGCTCGGGTCCGGCGCTGTTGCTGCTGCTCGGTGGCTCGAGCGGTGGGCCGGATCCGGGGCTTCGAGCGGCGCTCCTCGCCCGTGAGTGAAAGGGGTGGCTTGGTTTGGGGATTTAGTCCGTGACGCCACCCACGGTTTGTGGTGAGGTTTGGGGCACCACCGCTGCTCTGGACGGGGATCCCGGGAGCGATGACAGGGAGCAGCCGAGATGTTTCTCTCCCCTCCGTGGGTAGGGGTTTTGGTGGTCCCTGGGCCCGGTGTTGGTGACTGTAAGGTGGATGGCGGGGTTTGGCGAGGTGCAGGGTCGCGGGGGCGGCAGCGCAGTGCCAGGCGGCACGGTGGTACTCACTCAGCCAATGACGTAGACGGAGTCTCTGGTAAAACAAACGGCTGGATGGACGGGTCCCGCAGCCGGCTGCGATGGTCACTCCCGGTACGTTGGCGGTGACTGTCTCTCCCTGCACCTGTGATGTGTTGTCGGCTCCGATGGCTTCCCACCGGTAACCCGCTCCCCAGCGGTGTATTTGCCAGAGGAGCCCCTTTTTGCCCGCAGCCTCTGGCCCTGGGAACTCTAGCTGTGGCGGTAGCTGTATTTCCCTTCACGGTTGAGCGGTTGCCTTCAGTCGGGTCTTTGCTGCTGGGAAACCCCGGAGGTTCCCGTCGCTGATGGATTTGACCGGTTTAACGGCAACTCCAAGCCTGGTCGGGGTCCGTAGGCCCTGCCGAATGGTGCTGGCTTCTCTTCGCTCCCCGGTTCGGTACCGACGGGCCACCGCCCGTCCCCGGTCCTCACGGTTGTGCGTCAATCGGCCTCGCCTGCAGACGGTCACCATCATCTGCCTACCTTGCTCTTGGGTGCCCGGGCCACGTACCCGGACACGGTCAATCTGCTCTTGCTCCTCCACTACCACTCCTCGCTCCTCCACTTCCACTCTCCCTAACTCAACTCCTCTCCTTTCCCGCCTCCAGGACTGTGAACTCCACGGTGGGTGGGGCCAACTGCCTGGCCCCGCCCCACCTGGTGTGGACATCAGCACCTGGAGGGAGGCAACAAGGATTTGTGTGTGTGACTGATGTGCCTAACCGGGGTGTGTTGTTGCAGTACCTGTGACATCCTGGCTTGTCCAGGGCCCACAGTTATTACTCAGCCTTTTCTTTGCAAGGATCAACAACCATTTCCACTGAAGCATTGTCAGGTTGATCAGATTCTACAAGGTCATTACTCCTTTCCGACACTTGCCTTGAATGAACAGTAAGGCTATGTGCGCACAGTGCGTTTTTCGCGGCATTTTTGCGCGTTTTTTGGGTGCGTTTTTGGCCTCAAAACTGCAGGACTTTGCTTCCCCAGCAAAGTCTATGAGTTTTCATTTTTGCTGTCCGCACACATCTGTTTTTTTACCTGCGTTTTTGAGTTAAAAAAAAAAAATGGACATGTCAGTTCTTTCCTGCGTTTTTCTGCGTTTTCCGCCCATGCAATGCATTTGAAAAACGCAGCAAAACGCAGAGATCAAAAACGCAGCAAAACACAGCCAATAACGCACCAAATCGCGGCAAAAACGCATGTGACACATTTTTCGACGCAGGTGCGTTTTTGTGTGTTTTTAGCGGCCAAAAACGCACAAAAACGCAGCGTCAAAAAGAAGCAGTGTGCGAACCTAGCCTAAAGAACTCGTTCAATTTTCTTGTCTTCACTATCTCTTCTGTTGATTTCATTGTTGCTTCTTTTGCCTTCCGTCTTTCAGAAGCCTCAGACTCCCAAATTCCTGTGCAATGTCTGTGCCTATCTCCTTCACGATTGTCCCTGATGGTAATCTAAAAGTAACAAAATGACCTTGTCAACCCTTGAAATCCTGAAAGGAAATTAAAGATTAAAATATGTACATATGTATGTGACGCCCTGGCCTATCAGGTCCTCACAGGTTATTGAGCAATCTGCCCTTCTGCACAGTATCCACTCCTCCTTGGTTACGGATCCTGGTCCTTTTGTGTTGCTACCAGCTTAGCCAGTCAAAATCCTAGGAACACTTTACACCGAACCCACCAGACACACCTTTGGGGGTCCTGAAAGGAATAGGGCTGCCCATATGGGGGTTGGTAGGGGAAAGTGAGAAAGTGACAGAGAAGTGAAACAGGAGTGAAAGGAGTAGGAGGTGGAAAGTGGAGGTCCAGAGCAGGGCTCCTGGAGTTTACTAGGTGGCAGACGTTGGTCTGGGCTTGGTAGGAGGTCGGCCCCATATGTCAATGGGGAGTGGAATCCGGGGACGAGAGAGAGAGAGAGAGAGAGAAAGAGAAAGAGAGAGAGAAAGACTCGGACTGGACTCAGATCTGACGCTCCGGATTTTGCCGATCCGGGTCCGCTCAACACTAGCCTTGAGCCATCACTGGGCAGGGGCCAGGGCACGACAGGGTACGTGGACCCTAGGCCGGGAAGTAGCTTCACGCGTCCCGGTAATTAACCCGACGGGGGTGAATACTTCAAGATTCATCCCCAACCCGCTCCAAAATCGGCGTACTAGCACACCGATGGGATAGGACTTTCCCAAATACAGTCCAAAGAAATCCTACGCGTGAACCCTCAGAGCAAGCTCACTCCGATAGCCATACGGGTGAGAGGGACCCAAAAAGTTTCAAGCTTGATGGTCCAACTAGGGAGAATGTGCCACGAAAAAGGCCACAGGTTAACAGCAACACCAAGGGCATGGATCAAAGAGTGTTCCTTCCAGGCTGCAGTGGTGCTCAGAATTCTGGTTTACAAGCTGTCGGTGTTATTATTCCTGGGCTGAGTGAGTACGCTGAAAAGCCCCTTTTCCTCTACCCAACGGCACCCCAAACGCCAACACCCAATGAGCCCCAGGACACAAACCCCCTACCCACGGAGGGGTTAATCATCCTGCTGCTACACCATCGCCATCGGGCTCCCCCAACAGCAGGGGTGGTCTCCTACATTACCAACTTCATCACAAACTTCTGAATCCCCTGTACATACTCCCCCTCTTCTTTTAATTTGCGTGTCCACGCGAACCCCTGGGTCCGGAGACCCCTCGAGCCACCGCGGCTCTGGATCCGAGCGGCACAGCCGCTGATACGGGGGCGGTACATTTATATTGTAGAAATTTATTTGGATACTTACCAAAGGTATGCAGTTCACAATATACTACAACAGATGATACTTGAAGATCATCTAACAAACACGCAGATTTCCATACAAAATACAGTTCACAGTTCACAACACTTCTTTGCATAGATACGAAGCAGAGAACTCGAAGGTAGCTGAACAAACTCTCATCTGATCTAATCCGAGGGAGTGATATAGCTGAATAGGTAGCGCCTAGAACAGTCATGGCGAACCTTTCACAGGCCGAGTGCCCAAACTGTAGCCACATGGAAGTGTCTGACACATGAGCGTTTTCTTGCTTCACTATTTGCAAGATGATGTCCATATCTTTACTATTATGCGGGCTTTACACAAGACGACTGATCGTGCGATGCATCGTCGGGGTCACGGTTTTCTTGACACACATCCGGCATCGTACACGATGTTGTCTCGTGTAACACCTCCTAGCGATGCAGTATCGCTCACAAATCGTGAGTCGTGTACTCGTCGCTAGGTTTCATAAAATTGTTTACTTAAAATGGCGGTGGTTGTTCATTGTTTCCGTGGCATCACACGTTGCTCCGTGTGACACCACGGGAACGATGAACAGATCTTACCTGCGTCCCGCGGCTCCCGCCGGCTATGTGGAAGCAAGGAGGTGGGTGGGATGTTTACATCCCGCTCATCTCCGCCCCTCCGCTTCTATTGGCCAGCTGCCATGTGACGTCGCTGTGACGCCGAATGTCCCTCCCACTCCAGGAAGTGGACGTTCGTCGCCCACAGCGAGGTCATCTGGAAGGTAAGTACATGTGACGGGGGTTAAACGAGTTTGTGCGCCACGAGCAGTGATTTGCCCGTGACGCAAAAACGACGGGGGCGCGTACGATCGATCATGCTATCGCACGAGAGATCGACTCGTGTAAAGCAGGCATTAGAAATAGTGCTGACTACTGGGTTGCCGCTCTGTTAGATCCACGGTACAAGAGTGAATTTAGCAAGATGCTCCCACTCCTGGAAAGGGACAAGCGGATGCTGGAGTATCGAAACAAGCTTGTACACCATCTTAACAGTAATTTCCACAAGACAGCAGTGAGGCACACCACGTGAATCACAATACTAGAATTCCAACTATGGGAACATTGTGTCGTCATCACAGATGCATTACCAGGATCAGTTCAAGTGCTGCTACCAATTTCTGTGATTTGTGGCACACATTTTTTATACCATTGCATGCACTAGCAGAACAGAGAAGCAGTCTGACACATAGTGAATGACTGGAGAGGATGGTGCAGGAGTAGCTAGAGCTCAACATCGATGTCATAAGGGGGGGAATAAGACCTTTTTGCATTTAGGTGTTCAAAAATGGAAGAGTGGCCTGTGCTCGCCAGTCACGCCTTGAAAGTTTTGGCCTGCCCGGCAGCCAGCGTTCTCAGAACGTGTCTTCAGCCCTGCTGTCAGTGTATTGACTGATAAGCACATCTGTCTGTCCCCTCAAAGCATAGACCACCTAACGTTCATAAAGATAAACCAAAGTTGTGGATGTCCAGTGACTTTGCCAGCCCAGTACCAGACTGTGCAGACTAGGCTATGGTGTACTGCCAGGCCTCTGTGAGCAAGAGGCCTACGCCTGTCTGTCATGCAACTCTTGATTGTTAACATTTAAATGTCAGGCCACATCCAGTGTGTTGCACGAACCGTACCTCACTGCTTTTTTAATACCATATGGGGAGTGGGGCAATGGATGCTACTGTACTGCTGTGTGCCTGAAAGGATTTTTAAGATTTATATTTTTATTGTTTTGTGAACAATACAAACATTAACAGATGTTAAAAATATAAAACCATCTTTAAAAATGCTCTGTCAAACTTTTTATTTTAACATAAATATCCTTCAAAACAAGAATAATGGTTTCTCCAAACATAGTCTAAAATCTTACGAAATATGGTACAAACCTAGTGGTATGTTGCTTTTAGAAAGTATAAGGGTTACAACCAGATGGACCTCACATGGTTAATGGGTCAAACATGCCAGCAGGATCATTACCAAAAGAATCAGGAGCCTGAAAAGTAGGTGTACCACCCTGCGCTCGGCTGCAGCCGAGCCGCTCGTATCCGGGCTCGTTGGTGGGTGGCTCGAGCACCTCCGGACCCGGGGTCACTTCACTCTGAAAGGGTGCTGGCGCTACTTAAGGGGGTGGTGGTAGTTAGGTGTATGGCCGGAGCCGTGTTTGAGTTCGTGACGCCACCCACAGGATGTGGTGAAGGTGTAGACACCACCGCTGCAGTTACGGGGCACCCGGGGAAGATGGTTACGCAGCAAGATGTTAACCCCTCCGTGGGCAGGGATGATGGCCCCGGGACCTGTTGGGGAGAGTAGCTTGGCGGTGCACTGCTGGATGGCACTGTTGTACTCACAGTTATTGACACACACAAGTCTCTGGTAAACAAAGTTAATGGTGGTCGGTGCCCGCAGCCGGCTGCGTCTGGTCCCCCACCCGGTTCGGTGGTCTTGGCCTTTCTCCTGCACCGTGTTGTGTATGTGTAGACTGCCTGTGCTTCAGCAATGGGAGTCCGCTCCCCGGCTTTGTATATGTCGGAGGAGCCCATTTGCCCGCAGACGCTGGCCCGTGGGATCTCTCTGCCTGTGCGGTGGCTTTCTATCCCACTCGGTGGGCTGTTGTCTTCAGTCGGGACTTGGGTGGGGAAGGACCTAAGGTCCAGACTTTAGTGGCCCGGTCCAGATTGTGTCTGTTTCTTTAAGTACATTTACTTATATGTAATATTATGCTATATGTTATAAGTAAAGCATTTTTCATTTGTTGTGTTCTAGCACCATCTACTGGTGAAAACTGTAAGAATCTGAAGTGTTCATTGGGTGTTATTCTATTGGCTAGTTCTTGGTCACATGGCTCAATAGGTGGAGCTATTCTCCAGCCTCTGTCTAGAAACAACTGGAATGAGCTGGTTCTGGCTGAGTCTCCTCTGAGGGAAGACATTATGTGGAGAATTTCTTCACCACAAGACTCCTCCTAGGCCCGAGGCCTAGAATTTCATCATTTCCTGACTTTTACAGCCAATATGCTGAAGGCTTCCTATCCTGACATTGTGCATCTCTTCAGACAGATTGGGGAAGTTTGAGGGTCTCCCGCCCCACTGCAATATTAGTGGCTTTCATGCCATTGTCCACGCACCAGCCGTCCGCTCCCCGTAGCACGCTGGGCAACTGTCTTCATTTGCTTACAAGTACTGCACGTGTCTGAACTAGCAGTGAAATTAACCCCAGGACTCCAGGTCTGTACAATCTTATCATATCTACCCTCTAAACTCAAGAGACTCTGAACCTAAAGCATACCAGTATTAATTCTAAAACAAATCGTGCACTTAAAGCTCCAGTACCCTAATTGCACTTTAGCATGCAACTCCAAGCTGTATTTGCCGTGGCCTACCCACGAGAGACTGTGAAACTGTTATGTCCGGGTGGTGGAAACACTGGACCGTACACCGGGTTCCCCTGGTGAGGCAGCCAGGCCGGTCACCCCGCCAAAGGGTCTTGATGCACATCAGCCGAAGCACTATTGGTAGCAAGCCAGTCCGTAGGAGAGCTGGAAAGTAGATGTCGCTGAGAACACGGAGTTCTAGACGGTAGTCCGGGTGACGAGGCTCAGGGTCCGAGGCCGGGTTGAAGGGTCAGACTGAATCCGGAACCTGCTGAGCGAGGAGACGGGTCACCAAACGGAGCCAGGGACTGGAGACTGGCGGAGCTGCAGAGGTGGTGGAACTTCCGCCGAAGTCACCGTCAGTAGTACTGGAACGGACGTGGTCAGGACCGGCTGGCGTGGCAGGACAGGCTCTGCGAGACAGACAGGGGTTAATACTGGACACAGCAATACGGGGACCTGAACTCCTAGCTTACTAAACACGTAGAACAGGCCCCGCCCACCAGGAAAGAGAATCCTAATATACCCTGTACCTGTCTATGCAATTTCCTGTTTCTGGGTGCTGGCCCTTTAAGAGAGGGTCAATGACCGCGCGCGCGCCCTAATGCGCATGCGCGAGGCCCGTGTGCCAGAAGCCAGTCCAGGGAGCGGTGCAGAGGAAGCAGGAGTGCCCGGGTGAGTGTCCCACGTCGCAGAGGGGCGCCGGGAGCGGGAAGCAGGACACATGGAGGGCGCAGGCGAGGAAGAAGAGGCCGGGACCGGAGTGGTGAGCAGGGGACGCAACTCTTATCCCCAGACCGTGTCAGTGGACTGTCCATCAGCTGTGGATACTGTGTGGGGGTGGATAGCAGGGAACATCTGGGCCCTTACAAAGGTCAAATTTGGCGTCACGAACAGGATCATTCCTCTGTGCCTATCTTCTCTTACTGCACTACAAGTCTCAGCATTGCTCATTAACCTCTATCTTGCCAGTGAATACTGCCAAAGACTGTTTCCTGTTTCATGCTGGGGTTAACAGCACCTGCACCAGCTCTTCTACTCTGCTGCCTTTCAAGTTACTCAAATAAGTGCAAATCCTCATTCACCGCAATGCTATTTTCAAGAGGGGGAGCCTTCCATCTCAGAGACTGTGTTGGTGCATAACAGTGCATCCCTTAAAGCTACAGTGTCATCATTATTCTTTAAGAGACAGTACTTGCATCATCACCAAAATGTCTGAACCTCTTCATAATGGCCAGGCCGAGTCTGTTAACTCTGTATCATCATCCTCATCAACTAGTGCTCCAGTGGAATGGGCTAATGCTGCCAACCCAGTTCCAGACCCTGTCATATAGAAAATATACTCCGGCACACTGAAGAAAATTGCGAAGAAGAGTCCAATATGATGCTCAAAAAAATGTCTTTATTACAAATGTGTATTTTGTCCAACGTTTCTACCCATTGAGGGTTTTCTTCAAGGACTAATATGTGATAACAGGAAAAGAAAAGGGTACAATGTCACAACAATATATTATACATAATTGTTACATAATAACAGCATGTATTACATACACATGAGAAAAAGAAAAAAGAAAAAAACAAAAGAAAAAAAGCAAATTCTTTTTGAAAAAATATATATATATACAGGTTATGAGCATTCCATAAAGAATGTGCATAAGAATCACCCACGGGCAAAGTAAAGTAAATACAAATGAAATAATCCTCCCTTCAGGGATCAAGTATAATGTATTCATACAAAGTCTGAGGACTGAAAGTCAAGACATACCTATGATGGATGAGACTAAAGTTCTTAAATGAGCACCATAACACATCAGGTGAATCAAATATTGATATCCAAAAAGGTACTAAAAGGTGAAACATGAAATGTTATTCTTATGAACAATTATGACAAAAAAGAGGGATAGTAGGTGTTATGTCAAAGGTATACCTAAGAGGACCAGTGTTGGGATCAAGACATCGGTTCATGTGAACAAAGAAATGACAGAGAGACCTCAGCCGTTCTGGGAAGTTAGATGAGAAAGAAGATACATATATTCACTGAAGGTGTTTTATATGGAGACCTGACTCGCCCACCCCAGGGCTAGGGGACACCCGGTGCCGGGCCGGACTAGTCCGGTGGTAGTCAGTGGTGGCTGGGCCCGGCTCCGTGGCCCTGGTGGGTGTCAGTTGAATATGTGGCTGATGAGTTGAAGTTAATGTTCGTGACGCCACCTGTGGTATGCGGCTATTAAGCCGCCGCTGCTATGGGAGAACTCCGGGGTGATGTTATGGCAGCTATGATGTTACTGCTCCCCACAGGTGGAGCGATGCCCCGGGATACAGTTGGTGCCCGTGAAAGTCTATGGTGTTGTGTGGCTAACACGGTGCAGGGCCGACAGGCGAGGAAAGAACCAGGCACAAACAACAGTCTCTTTACCTTCTCCTCTTTTACTCTGGGAACAGTCCAGTCCTGGGAGACCGTTACAGGTGGTGATGGGGATCCGGTCGGCCTGGAAGTACTTGGGATGATCTTTCTGGCCAGCTGAGTATGAGGCCTACTCCTGTACTTTGCTTTGTGATGATAGGACCCTGCTTCTCTGAATCCAGCAATGGCCCTCTTTGCTGCTGGGACCGATGGCACGTCCCTTCTTTCTGTAGGTGGCTGCGCAGACCCTCTCTCTGGTGCTTCTCCGCTGGAGTCCACACCGGGCCCTGATGCTGCAGCTGTACCTTGGATGTTTCTGGGCCAGGGGCTTGCAGCTCTCCTGCCCTTCGGACTCGGCTACCAGGGGCGGATTTTATACCCTGGCAACCACAGACTCCGATGTCTGAGTCTCTCTGCTGCCTCTCAGCTATTCCTGCTTCTCTGGGCCAAGCTGCTCCAGCTCTAGGCCCCAGATTCACAGGACAGCTCACTCTGCGTCTGTTCACTTCCACTACTCCCTACAGACTGGCTCCACTTCCTCCCTCTGGTCAGGTAGAGGAAGGCTCCCTGGAATTCCAGGTTCAGAGCTCCCCCTGCTGGCCGGAGGGAGAACTGTGTTGGGTGTTAAACCTGCTGGCCAATGGATCTCCCAATTACCTCCAGGCTCAGCATTAACCCTTTGGGAGGGCAATGCTGCTGTGGCGACCAGGTCCTAGGGCGCCACACTCCCCCTTAGTTAAATTCAGTACTCCCGGACTGTGGAAACAAAACATAACATGTCATACATTTCATCCCAATATGGGAGGCACATTATTTTTAACGTTACAACTTCAGACAGTACTATAAGAGTCCAGTGTGGCTCCCTGCCGGGTGTCCATTACACTGCTCCATGGGGGACCCGCCGCGATCAAACCCCCAACGTAGGCTCTGGGCGTGCGTCAGAGCATTGATGACCCCACTCTATGCACGCCGGACGGGTTTTTCTTCAGGGGTGTTGAGCACACTGGTGCTAACTATAAACAATTTAGGTGTTGGCCACCCATAGTCCAGTGGCCCAATTGTCCATTTTCGCAATCACAAAAAAAAAAACATTTTGTACACGACATTACAGACTTTTCACATAACTATTTACATTCTAATAAATACTCTTTCTTTATATAGTTGATTCCCTATACCTTAGAGGGGGTTGTCCCCGAGTGCTGCGTTGAGACCTGCGTAGCTCTGGTGTTTGTCCCTGACTACTTAGTGTGTCTCCTATCTCAGCACTACCGGTAGGCCTAACCCCAATAGGTATGCATGATGATTGCCTATGTGGTCTAGGAGTCGCCAAGGGTATGACAGGTTCACCACTGACAGGGGGTTGATCCTCCTGTTCCACTGCTGGCGTGTCACCGCGTGTCGGGGCGGACGGTTCTTTGGGTGGATCCGGAACCTGTTCTGTTTCTGGCTCGACCAACTGTGGGAACGTCAGGACCGGTACCACTACGGCACCATTTATGCGGGTCCAAGTCTTGGGGAATTTGCCGAGGATCGTTTGTATCATCTCTTCCCCTTCTTCTCGAACTTCCTCCACTTCCCTTTGAACTTTGCACCGCTCAGGGCACGTCTTCAGGCGGTCTCTGGATATTGCTTGACAAGTCTTGCCTTCGTCCTTGCTTATGAGGCACACCTTACTGTTGTCAAAGTTGGAGGGGATAATGGTGTAGGGCTCGTTCTCCCACTGATCATCCAATTTATGCGTCCTCCGCTTCTTCTTGAGGACTTGTTCTCCAGGTGCTAAGGGAGTTGCTGGGGCCGTTTGATTGTACTGCTGCTCTTGTCTTGTTCTGGCTTGAGACAGGCTCCTCTCTACGCATTCCTGGACCTTACGGTACTGCTGCTGCCGTTCTGTATCCCAATCCTCTATTTCTTGAACCGCCTCAGGCGACACAGTCCCCATCTCAAAGTCTACAGGCAACCTGCCAGGTCTGGCTCGCATCAGGTAAGCGGGGCTGCAGTTGGTCGAATTTACTGGGATATGGTTGTACAGGTCGACCAGATCTGGCAGCTTCTCTGGCCATTGGTTCCTTTCTTCCAGAGGTAGAGTCTTCAGCATATCAATAACCACATGGTTCATTTTCTCGCACAGTCCATTGGTTTGGGGGTGGTACGGTGTTGTTCTGATTTTCTTACAACCGTACATGTTACAAAACTCTTGGAACACCTCCGCCTCGAACGCAGGGCCTTGATCGGTCAGTACCCTTTCCGGATAACCGTGAGGCCGGCAAAAGGATGCCTGGAACGCTTTAGCTGCTGTTCTGGCTGTCTGGTCCTTCACAGGCACTACTACCAGGAAACGAGAGTAATGGTCCACAATTGTGAGGGCGTACACATAGCCTGACCGGCTTGGTGTTAACTTCACGTGGTCCAGGGCCACCAACTCCAGGGGCTGCTTCGTAACAATTGGCTGTAGGGGAGACCTTTGGCTGGCATCATCCTTCCGCCTCAGGTTACACGGGCCACAGTCTCGGCACCACTTCTCGATCACCTTTCTCATGTGCACCCAATAGAACCGATCACGGAGTAGGGCCTCCAACTTCTTCCACCCAAAGTGGCCTGCGTTATCATGATAAGCTGCTAGGACCATTGGAGCATCCCTCTGCGGAACCACGATCTGCCAGACAAGTTCATTTGTTCGCCAGTTGACGTGTCTCTTGCAGAGCTTGCCTTGGTAGGTGAACAGTCGTCCCCTCTCTTTCCACAACTGCTGGGCTTCTTCTGGAGCATCTGGACCAAGATGAGTCTCAGCTTGTGCTAGCTTTTCTTTGACCAATCGCACCGCCGGGTCACCGTTCTGTGTCTCTTCCCAATTATGGTGGAGTAATGGGTTAACCGGGACCTCGTGTTGGCTCGAGCGCTTCACTCCCACAGCATGCTCACACTGGGAAACGCCCTGATGATGGAAAGCCGGTAACTCTATCTCTTCGAGTTCATCCAGGTCTTCTCCAGATTCGGGTAAGTGAGGCATTCTGGACAGCGCATCAGCATTGTTATTCTTCTTGCCAGCCCGGTACTTGATGGTAAAGTCAAAGTTAGACAGCCGGGCCATCCATCGCTGTTCCAACGCCCCTAACTTGGCTGTTGCCAGGTGTGTCAACGGATTGTTGTCCGTGAAGATGGTGAACTTGGCCGACGCCAGATAGTGTTTGAAGCGTTCAGTCACTGCCCAAACAATAGCGAGGAACTCCAGCTTGAAGGAACTGTAATTTTCTGGATTCCTTTCTGTGGGCCGAAGCTTCCTACTGGCGTACGCTATCACCTTCTCCCTGCCTCCCTGCACCTGG
Source organism: Anomaloglossus baeobatrachus (assembly GCF_048569485.1). Classification (NCBI taxonomy): domain Eukaryota; kingdom Metazoa; phylum Chordata; class Amphibia; order Anura; family Aromobatidae; genus Anomaloglossus; species Anomaloglossus baeobatrachus. The sequence goes on along the minus strand of NC_134363.1, from coordinate 82,217,192 downwards.
GACAAAACGGCTCCCAGGCCCACGTTGCTGGCGTCTGTATACAGTACAAACGGCTGGCTGTAGTCAGGGTAGGCCAGAATTTCTTCTCCCGTGAGAGCCCCTTTCAGCTGGACAAAGGAGGTTTCTAGTTGGCTGCTCCATTCAAATGGAGGGCTCTGCTTCTTAGCCTGCTTTGGCTGGCCCACCAGGAGATCTTGAAGGGGCGCTGCTATCTTGGTGAAACCATCAATGAACCTTCGGTAGTAGCCCACCAGCCCAAGGAACTGCCGCACCTCCTTTACCGTGGTGGGTCTTGGCCAGTCCTTGATTACGGTGACTTTCTCCGGATCAGGTGCCACACCTTCTGCGCTGACCACATGACCCAGGTACTGTACCTTTGGCTTCAAGAGGTGACATTTGGACGGCTTGATCTTCAGGCCATATTTTGACAAAGACTCGAACACTTCTGCTAAGTGCTTCAGGTGGTCTTCATAAGTCTTGGAGTAGACTATGACGTCATCCAGGTACAACAGCACGGTTTCGAAGTTGTGGTGGCCCAAGCAGCACTCCATCAACCGTTGGAATGTCCCTGGGGCGTTGCAGAGCCCGAATGGCATGCAGTTGAACTCGCAGAGGCCCATCGGCGTCGTGAATGCAGTCTTCTCCTTGTCCGCCTCTGCCACGGGAACCTGCCAATACCCACTGGTGAGATCCAAGGTGGAGAAATAGTTAGCTGACTTTAAGGCTGTTAGTGACTCCTCTATTCTGGGTAGGGGATAAGCATCTTTATGTGTAATGCGGTTAATTTGCCTGTAATCTACACACATTCTCATTGTACCATCCTTTTTCTTTACGAGCACTAGTGGAGCTGCCCAGGGGCTACAACTATCTCTGATAACCCCAGCCTCCTTCATTTCCCGTAACATTTCTTTGGCACGCTGATACTGTGCGGGGGGTACAGGGCGGTATCTCTCTTTAACGGGAGGATGATCACCCGTGGGGATTTGATGTTTAACCCCTTTCACCTGCCCAAAATCTAGGGGGTGTTTGCTGAAGACCCGCTCGTACTCCTGTACCACCCGGTAAACCCCATTCTTTTGGTGTGAGGGGGTGGAGTCGGTGCCCACATGTAAGTTTTGGCACCAGTCTTCCAGCTGCCCCTTGGAGCCCTTGTCTTCCGCCTGGTCGGACGGGATCAAGGGTTCCACTGCTTTGATGGTGTTGTTGCTGACAGTGTACAGTTTTGCTACAGTGGCGTACCGGGGCAATTTGGCTTCCTCCTCCCCACAATTCAGGACACGGATGGGCACTCTCCCCTTGCGGACGTCTGCTACCCCTCTGGCTATCAGGACTCCAGGCCTACTGTCTGAATACACCGGTTCTACCAAGGCATGGTAATCCTGACCCTTGAGGCCTATTGCTGCCCGACACCATATCAACATTTCACTTCTTGGGGGTATTGCAATGGGTAGGGGGTCACTTACCCTCACACTGCCAATTTCTCCTCCGGCCAGCTCCACCTGCTGCCTCCTCATCAGGGCTCTGATCTCCCTCTGTAGGGCACGCTGCTGCCCGGAGCTGGCAGTTTCAGACGCCTGCTGCAACAAAATTATCACTTCGGCAATACAATTTTCTATCACATTTGTACCAATGGTTACCAGCGGGTCAGATTCTTTGCGATCAATATCTACAATTATCATCCCCTGACATGGCAATTCCACCCGCCCCACTTTAATGGTTACTTCTTTATACCCAATTTGAGGTAAGGGCTGACCATTACTGGCCACAATTGTTAAATCATCATCTGGGCCATGGTCAATGTCTGAATCAGCCCAATATCTTTTGTACAGTTTATAGGGGATGGTCGTTACCTGGGACCCAGTATCCAGGAGGGCATTCAAAGGGATCCCATCCAGCACAATAGGAAGGACCGGTCGTCCTCCCACATACTTGCTGCGGCTGGGGGTTGAGCCGGGCTTCCTTACACCTGGGGGTCGGCTCCTGGCCCCAGGCTCGGCCCATTTAAAGGACAGTATCGTGCAATGTGGCCCGCCTGGCTGCAGCGGCGGCAGATCGGTTGTCCCGTTGAATCATACCGGTCTGTGTCTCTGCCTCGGGTCGGCGGAACCCTCCTCTGTCGCATCCATGGGACGTCATCTGGGCTGGAGGCCAACTCGATTTTTGCAGGCGATGGGGTCACTTGTAGGGACTGCACGATCTTGGCAAGGGCAGCTACAGTCTTGGTCAGCTCCTGGAACTGCTGTCTGAGCTCTGCAGTGGGATCCTTATCCAGGGACTGCGCCTCAGCCCCTGCAGTGGCTCGTGTTGCAGGCACCACCCCGGGGTACGTGATAGCAAGAGGCCGGAGGGGCACTGGGTCATTCGGTGTAGATTCTCTCAGTACCCGGATGGCCTGGTCCTTAAACTTTGCAAAGTCCAGAGCAGGGTTCTGCAGGACCATGATACGCAGCTGGGTCCTGTGGGCATCTGACAGGAGCCCCTCTATGAACTGCTCAGTTAGGAGTTTGTGTTCTTCACGTACACTCTCTGGGTCCACTTGTTTAACCGCTTTCAGGGCCTCCTGCAGGTTTAAGGCATAGTCCCTTATGCTGTCTGTGGGCCGCTGCTTGCACCCAAAGAATCTCATCTTTATCTCTGCTGCGGTGCGGGTGTCAAAAGTACTCTTTAGCTTGGCCAGTATCTGGGTTACTGTCCCTTTATCTGTATCAGGCCAGGACTTCACTTCACGCTGGGCTGCGCCGGCTAGCTGTCCCATTAATATGCCCACCTTCTGGCTCTCAGTCAGCGGATACACCCGGAATAAGCTGTGCAGGCTTTCTCTGAAGTCGCTCAAGGTATGGGACTCCCCGGAATACTGCGGCAGCCATTCTGCGCCCGGTATGTACGGCATGGTGATCGGCATTACCGGCGCTACAGCGGGGGATGGGGCGACGGCGACAGGGATCGCTTCGGCGGGCGCTGCGGCGTCTCGGGCTATGGCAGCCACCTGCCCTCCCTCTGCGTCGGACATCTTCCTCCCCCTTAGTGAACCTTACCAGGCTCCGTTCACTTTTCAAATTTCCTTCCGGGTCGCGCGGGGTTAACAGCGCTCTGCTCTGATGGCGCGCTCCCTTCGCGCTCTTTGTCAGGCACGCCCCCCTTCTTCCTGCGCTCAGTGAGGATAATGGCGGCGGCAGTTTTCAAACAGTGAAACACGCAGTAATACAGTCTTTAAAGCGCAATTATTCAGGCGCACAGTACCCGGTGGAACCGGGCACGAAATCCTGTTCGTGACGCCAAAAGTTGACTCGCCCACCCCAGGGCTAGGGGACACCCGGTGCCGGGCCGGACTAGTCCGGTGGTAGTCAGTGGTGGCTGGGCCCGGCTCCGTGGCCCTGGTGGGTGTCAGTTGAATATGTGGCTGATGAGTTGAAGTTAATGTTCGTGACGCCACCTGTGGTATGCGGCTATTAAGCCGCCGCTGCTATGGGAGAACTCCGGGGTGATGTTATGGCAGCTATGATGTTACTGCTCCCCACAGGTGGAGCGATGCCCCGGGATACAGTTGGTGCCCGTGAAAGTCTATGGTGTTGTGTGGCTAACACGGTGCAGGGCCGACAGGCGAGGAAAGAACCAGGCACAAACAACAGTCTCTTTACCTTCTCCTCTTTTACTCTGGGAACAGTCCAGTCCTGGGAGACCGTTACAGGTGGTGATGGGGATCCGGTCGGCCTGGAAGTACTTGGGATGATCTTTCTGGCCAGCTGAGTATGAGGCCTACTCCTGTACTTTGCTTTGTGATGATAGGACCCTGCTTCTCTGAATCCAGCAATGGCCCTCTTTGCTGCTGGGACCGATGGCACGTCCCTTCTTTCTGTAGGTGGCTGCGCAGACCCTCTCTCTGGTGCTTCTCCGCTGGAGTCCACACCGGGCCCTGATGCTGCAGCTGTACCTTGGATGTTTCTGGGCCAGGGGCTTGCAGCTCTCCTGCCCTTCGGACTCGGCTACCAGGGGCGGATTTTATACCCTGGCAACCACAGACTCCGATGTCTGAGTCTCTCTGCTGCCTCTCAGCTATTCCTGCTTCTCTGGGCCAAGCTGCTCCAGCTCTAGGCCCCAGATTCACAGGACAGCTCACTCTGCGTCTGTTCACTTCCACTACTCCCTACAGACTGGCTCCACTTCCTCCCTCTGGTCAGGTAGAGGAAGGCTCCCTGGAATTCCAGGTTCAGAGCTCCCCCTGCTGGCCGGAGGGAGAACTGTGTTGGGTGTTAAACCTGCTGGCCAATGGATCTCCCAATTACCTCCAGGCTCAGCATTAACCCTTTGGGAGGGCAATGCTGCTGTGGCGACCAGGTCCTAGGGCGCCACAGACCCGTGACATATCTATTCCCCTGAGGGGCATACCTTAATAATGAAGCTAGTGTGTTAGTTCCTTAAAGGTCATGGAAAGACTAATCCTAAATGCAAAAGATCATATTTGTGTTAACAGTAGGAAACATGTAACAGGCTTAATGACACGTATTCCCCTTAAAGGGTATACCTCACGGATAAAGCCAATTTGTACCAGGGGTCCAGGACCACGATTCAGGTCAGGTTAACCAGTGTAGGTGAATAATTCATACTGTGATATACATAGACACGTATCCAAGTTATATGTCAATGAAATAAAAGTCTAATATAAATATCACTGAAAGTTAGAACCACCAGGGGTAAAGTAAAGTTATAATTACCATGAACATGGGAGTGGGTCTCAAATGATTCTACAGGAGTTTGGGGAGATCAAAATGGACACAAAAATGACCTCACCACTGTATGTGTACCACACAAATGTTATGCTGTATCGGCCTCCGGTCCAAAGGCGGTGAGTATATGCTGTAGTCAGAGAAAATCATATACAGAACATGTAAAGTGATAGTATAGGTTATAGTGTGAAGCCCCGCTAGTATGGGTCTGTGCATTACCTTCAGGGACTCCACGTGGATGGAACAGTCTGGTCACAGGTAGGAAATCTTCTATTTGGGATTGTCGTGACGCCACTCTCAGTATTGCGGTCAGCGGGGACCGCCACTGCAGATTAAGGGATGCCTGGGGCTGATGGTGGGTGCAGTCAGTATATTAGCCCCCTGAGAGTGAGGCAAGCCCCAGGCCCCGGTGTATGTGTGTGGGACCACAGGTCGCAGAATGACTCAAACACAGTCCAAGAAGTCTTTCAACGTGTTTACTCACTGTTTGGAGGTCACGGTGAGATGCCCGGGCGACACTGTGATAACCAGGTTGAACCAGGAATTCCAGGAGGCCGTTCTGAGGTGAGCTGTCCACTCGCCTTCCTTGCACTCTTTCTGTTTTAGGAGGATCCCTTGCTTGAAGCGTGGTAGGACCCCTCCAGGGAAGCTGTTACCACCCTGCTCCCCTCTCTCTGGCTCGTCTGCCGGCAGCGTGGCCTTGGTGGGATGGCTTCTGGCCCTGTCCCCTTATGGGCCTGGTTATTGCTGCTTGGCTCAAGCTCTGTGTAGTCGTGGTGAGGGCATGAAGTACCCCCCCCCCACCTGTAGGTTAAGCAGCTCTGGATGATCTGCTGCCTGTACTGGGGACCTAGTTCCCCTTGTGTGCTCGGATACCGGGATCTCCGTACTCAGCCACCCTTCTCTCTGGATGATTTTCAGGCCGACCCACGGTACTCCTTTCTCCCCCGCTTTCAGCTACTGCACTCCTCAGGACCTGTCTCACACTCTAGAGCTCCTCTGCCCTGCTTCCTCACACTTCAACCCTTTTCTCTAGACTCCTTCTCACTTCCTCTCTGCCCTGCTTCCTAGCAACCAGCCTCTGAACACACCCCTAGCTGGGAATTGAAAGTTAACTCCTTCTGGCTACTCAAGGGTCCCCTCTGGTGATGTGGGAGGCCTGATCACTATATGTTTGTGTGTGCACCTCATCCTGGCCTTTGGAGATTACCTGGAAGCATTGCTCCCGCATGGGTGCAATACTCTGTGGTGCCTGACCAGGTCAGGGGCGCCACATTCCCCCTTAGTTATCATCAGCACGTCCTCGGGCTGCAAAGACAAGAGAAAAAGGTAAATACAAACTTTTCCCACACAGGGGCAATTATTTACATTTAAACATACCAGGTACCATTCCACCACCAACCACCCACATGCCCGAACCCCACCCAAAAACCTCCAGGAGGTAGGTCGCCGGTCCTTTTGGTGACCAGGGCTGGGCCATCACATTCCCCAGACCTTTCCTCCAATCTTCCTCTCCTGAGGAGAGTGGTGTAAGGTAGGCCCCATAAACAGGCGTACCCGCTTCCGAGTGTTGGAGGGCAGGCCCCATAAACAGGCGTGCCCCCTTGTTGGTGCAGAGCCATGCCCCTCAACAGGCAGACTCTGTGGTTGATACCAAGGAGGCAACTTTTTACAATGCAAGAGTTTGTGGTTAAAGCCAGTTCATAACCAGTGGTCTAGCATTTTAAGGAGGTCTCACAATAGTCCTTGTGGGCACATTTCGCTTAAACGTTACTTAACTATAAACAGGTTAAACATTACATTTCATACCGTCACTTTGAACTAAACTGTACTTTCTCTATAGCGTAATGGGAGCTGACCAAAGTTGCTGCGGGTTGATCTACGCAGTACTATACTGTCATCTGTCTGAGGTTGTGTCCTCCCACCCGATGTATGTGTCTCAATGTGAATAATAGGTGTGCTAGGTATTGATGCCAGTGCATGGTCTTCTGCTTCAGCTACATTTGGCTCTTCCAGGTTCTGGACAGGTTCTTCTGGGTCTCTTACTTCTCTAGATTGAGGGAATGTAATAACCGGAATAACTACTGCTCCATTGTATTGAGGCCAACTTGCTGGAAAATCTCCAAGTACAGTATGGATCATCTTTTCTTTTGGTTCTTGAACTGGCAAAGGGTTGGGAATTTCTTCAGGGGTTCTTAGTTGTTCAGGACATTTCTTTAAGCGATCTCTAGAAACGACAGCTGTTGTTTTTCCTCCATCTTTGCTGATAAGGCATGTCTTTTCATTGCTAAGCGTCGATGGTAACACAGTATAGGGTTCTTCTTCCCAGTGATTGTCAAGTTTATGACGTCTTCTCTTCCTTTTGAGAACTATATCTCCTGGCATCAAAGGAACAGCAGGTGCTTTTCGATTGTAGGCCTTTTCTTGTTTCTCACGCTGCTGAGTCAGGCTTCGCTCCACACACTCTTGTACTTTCTTGTATTGGGCTTGGCGGTTGGAATCCCAATCAGCACCTTGTAGATGGTCTTCAGGGGTCTCAACTCCCATTTCCAGATCTACTGGCAATCTCCCTGGTCTGGCCCTCATCAGGTATGCCGGTGTGCAGTTCGTGGAACTCACAGGGATGTTGTTATACATGTCCACTAGATCGGGCAGTTTTTCCGGCCACCGACTTCGTTCTTCTAGTGGGAGCGTCTTCAGAAGGTCGAGAATGATGTGGTTCATCTTCTCACACATGCCATTGGTCTGGGGATGGTAAGGCGTAGTACGGATCTTCTGGCAGCCGTATAGGTTACAAAACTCCTTAAACACTTCAGCTTCAAAGGCTGGTCCTTGGTCAGTGAGCACTTGATCTGGATAGCCATGTGGTCGACAGAAGTGTGTTTGGAAAGCTTTGGCTGCAGTTTGACCTGTCAAGTCCTTGACTGGTACTACCACCAGGAATCTGGAGTAGTGGTCAACCATAGTGAGAGCGTAGTTGTAGCCTTGTCTGCTGGGTGCCAACTTTACATGGTCCAGGGCCACGATCTCCAGGGGCCGTTTAGTTTGGATTGGCTGGAGTGGTGCTCTCTGGCTGTGCTGGTCTTTTCTTCTAAGATTGCAGGGCCCGCAGTTTCGACACCACTTCTCTAGGGCAGATCTCATGCCCACCCAGTAGAATCTTACTTTAAGTAGGGCCTCCAGTTTCTTCCAACCAAAATGGCCTGCACCATTGTGATAGGCTTCTAGCACCATCCTCGTATCCTTCTGTGGTACAATCACTTGCCACACCTTCTCATGCGTCCTTGGGTCAATGATGCTCCTGTAAAGTTTGTCTTGATAGATGAATAATCGACCCCTCTCCTTCCATAGGTACTGTGCCTCAGGTGGGGCTCCTTTGTCAAGGCTGGCGCCAGGCTGGCTGATCAGTTTCTTTACCAAGCCTACCGCTGGATCATTTTCCTGGGTCTCCTTCCAGTTGTAGTGAGGTAGTGGGTTCAGGGTCACCTCTTGGCGGTTGGCACGCGACTGCCGACACTGTTTTGCTCCATGGCGATGGAACGCTGGCAGCTCAATCTCTTCAAGATCATCTTCATCTTCACCCTCGTCTGCTAGGTGAGGCATCCTGGACAGAGCATCTGCGTTGCCGTTCTTGCGGCCAGCTCGATACTTGACAGTAAAGTCATAATTCGCCAGTCGGGCTACCCAACGCTGCTCCATGGCACCCAATTTAGCAGTATCCAAGTGGGTCAGGGGGTTGTTGTCCGTGAAGACAGTGAATTTGGTGGCTGCCAGGTAGTGCTTGAACCGCTCTGTGATAGCCCATACCATGGCCAGGAACTCTAGCTTGAATGAGCTATAATTCTCTGGGTTTCTTTCAGTAGGCCTGAGCTTCCTGCTGGCGTAAGCAATCACACGCTCTTTGCCTCCCTGCACCTGTGAAAGCACTGCTCCCAGTCCCACATTACTGGCATCTGTGTACAGTACGAATGGCAGACCGTAGTCAGGGTAGGCTAGGATCTCTTCACCCGTCAAGGCCCCTTTCATTTGTCTGAAGGAGTGTTCTTCTGCTTCTCCCCAGTGAAATGGCGGGCCGGAGATCTTTCCTCTCTTCTTTGGGTGGCCTACCAGGAGCTCTTGCAAAGGCGCTGCCATTTTCGTATAGCCCTTGATGAACCTTCTGTAGTAGCCTACCAAGCCAAGGAACTGACGTACCTCCCGGACGGTAGTAGGTGTGGGCCATTCCTGGATGACTGTGACCTTCTCTGGGTCCGGTGCTACTCCTTCTGCACTGACCACGTGACCTAGGTACTGGACCTTTGGCTTCAGTAAATGGCACTTGGATGGTTTCAGCTTCATTCCATATCGGGATAGTGCTTCAAAGACTTCAGCCAGGTGTTTCAGGTGGTCCTCGTAGGTCTTGGAGTACACGATGACATCATCCAGGTAGAGCAGGACGGTTTCAAAGTTGAGGTGCCCTAGGCAGCATTCCATAAGCCTCTGGAAGGTCCCGGGGGCATTGCAGAGTCCAAATGGCATGCTGTTGAACTCACAGAGACCCATTGGGGTGGTGAAGGCCGTCTTCTCCCGATCTTCTTCTGCTACAGATACTTGCCAGTAGCCACTAGTAAGATCTAGGGTAGAAAAGTAGTTAGAGGCTTTCAAGGCAGCGAGGGATTCCTCTATCCTTGGCAAAGGGTAGGCATCCTTGTGTGTTATCTGATTTATCCGTCTGTAATCCACACACATCCTCATCGTGCCATCCTTCTTTCTTACCAGGACCAGGGGAGCCGCCCAGGGGCTACAACTGTCCCTTATGACGCCTGCCTCCTTCATGTCCTTCAGCATGTCCTTTGTGCGCTGGTAATGGGCTGGTGGAATAGGCCTATGTCTTTCCTTAATGGGAGGATGACTGCCTGTGGGTATGTGATGTTGCACCCCTTTGATCCTACCAAAGTCTAGTGGGTTCTTACTAAAGACCTGCTCGTATTCCTGCACGACCCTGTAAACCCCATGTTTCTGGTAGTCGGGTGTAGAGTCAGTCCCCACGTGTAGTTTCTGGCACCAATCCTCTAACTGCTTTTGGGAGGTCTCGCCCTCTTTTGAGTCAGCTTGTGTCAGGGGACCTACAGGTGTTATGGCGTCATCTGAGCATGTAAACAGTTTGGCTATGGTAGCGTACCTTGGTAGTCTGGCTTCCTCCTCCCCACAGTTCAACACTCGTACAGGCACTCGTCCCTTGTGTACATCAACTACCCCCCTGGCTGTCAGAATCGTGGGCCAGTGGTCTGAATGAGTGGGCTCTAGTACAGCCTGGTAATCTTGTCCTCTGAGACCTACCGCTGCTCTACACCACATCATCATTTCACTCCGTGGGGGTATCACAATGGGGTTTGCATCCATCACCCGTACACTACCAATCTCACCGCCAGTCTGTTTTACCTGTTGCTTCCTCAGAATGATTCGGATCTCCTTTTGCAAGGCTCTTTGCGACCTGCCCTCAGCACCTTCAACAATCTGGTGAAGCAACAACAACACTTCCTCTGGGCAATTTTCTATGACATTAGTGCCTAAAATCATTTGCGGGTTCCTTTCTCTAATATCAGTGTCCACAACAATCAGTCCTTGTCCCTTCATTTCCTGCCTTCCCACCTTTATGGTTACCTCTTTGACCCCGATCTGGTCTATAGGTTGTCCGTTGGCAGCATAGATGGTGAGGGAGGGGTCCGGTGGTCGGAGATCGTCGTCCGACCAAAACCTCCGATAAAGGACATACGGGATCGTGGTGACCTGAGAGCCGGTGTCCAATAATGCCGGGGTAGAGATCCCGTCCAGGACGATGGACAGGACAGGACGTCCACCCACGTACTGATCACAGCAGCGACCTGGGCCTGATCTTCTTAATCCTGAGGACTGGCCCCCGGCCCCAGGTTTGGCTCGTTTAAAGGACAGGCCCTTGCATAGATGAGTCATAGCGATCACTGCTCCTGCCTCGGGTTGTAGGACCTCTTCTCCTCCGCATCCACGGGACGTCCTCTGGGTTGTCAGCTAGCAGGATCCGATGAGGGACCTTGGTCTCTGAGGGCAACTGCATTGCTTTCAGGATTTGTGCGACGTCCTTAGTGAGCTGTTGCACCTGGGAGGATAGCGTACTTATGGTCTCTGCTGGCGCGTTGAGTCCTTTTGCAGTTATCAGGGCCTGCGAGGAGGATTCCGCTCCTGCAGCCGTGGAACTGGCAGGCCATGCTGGTGCGACGGGGTCTGTGTCCACAGGAGGTTGGAGTGCTTTCACTGCCCTGTCTTTCAGAATGGCAAAGTCCACGTCAGGGTGTTCCAGGGACCACAGCTTCATCTGCTTCCCATCCTCAGGAGAGCGCAGGCCCCGCAAGAATTGTTCCTTCATCATCCGGTTTCCTTCCTGATCACTGACAGGGTCCACCAGCTTGAGAGCCCGTAGTGCAGCCTGCAGCCTGAGGGCATAGTCTCTTATGCTATCTTGGGGCTTCTGACGGCAGTTATAGAAGTCCGTCCTCAGCTCTCCCTCGGTGCGGTGTTCAAAAGCAGCTGCTAGTTTGGCAAAGATGGTCTCAACAGAGCCCCGGTCATCATTGGTCCAGGACTCAGCCTCCAACTCTGCTGCTTCAGTCAATTGTCCCAGCACCACAGCGGCCCTCTGCTTACCAGTCATCGCGTGCATGTCTAGCAGGGTGTTGATCTTCTTCTTAAACCCGGTCAGCGTGTCTATTTTACCGGCGTATTGGGGCAGCCATTGCGCTCCTGGGACATACAGCAAGGAAACTGGCATTATGGGGGAGATTTCGGCCGGCGCAGCTGCGACCGCGGCACCGGCACCAGGCGCTGCTGCGTCCAGCGCGACGGGGGCTGGCATCGCTTGGGCTGCGTCGCCCTGACCAGGGGCATTACCTCCTGCAGCGTCCATTTTTCTTCAAAAATCTGCGCGCCCCCTTTCCACTTCCGGGGTCAGTACGCTCTCTGAATTGTGGGGATTCTGGGGCGGCCACACCTCTTCGTGGGCGGTGCTCTTCTCCCTCGCGCGGGCTGCAGCGCGCGCTTTTGAAGATGGCAATATGGCGGCGGTTCAATTTTTGCGGTCGGACCTCTGAGGCACACGGTCACCTGTCTGAACAGGTCTAGTCCTTATCCTGTTCGTGACGCCAGAAGTTGTGAAGCCCCGCTAGTATGGGTCTGTGCATTACCTTCAGGGACTCCACGTGGATGGAACAGTCTGGTCACAGGTAGGAAATCTTCTATTTGGGATTGTCGTGACGCCACTCTCAGTATTGCGGTCAGCGGGGACCGCCACTGCAGATTAAGGGATGCCTGGGGCTGATGGTGGGTGCAGTCAGTATATTAGCCCCCTGAGAGTGAGGCAAGCCCCAGGCCCCGGTGTATGTGTGTGGGACCACAGGTCGCAGAATGACTCAAACACAGTCCAAGAAGTCTTTCAACGTGTTTACTCACTGTTTGGAGGTCACGGTGAGATGCCCGGGCGACACTGTGATAACCAGGTTGAACCAGGAATTCCAGGAGGCCGTTCTGAGGGTAGCTGTCCACTCGCCTTCCTTGCACTCTTTCTGTTTTAGGAGGATCCCTTGCTTGAAGCGTGGTAGGACCCCTCCAGGGAAGCTGTTACCACCCTGCTCCCCTCTCTCTGGCTCGTCTGCCGGCAGCGTGGCCTTGGTGGGATGGCTTCTGGCCCTGTCCCCTTATGGGCCTGGTGATTGCTGCTTGGCTCAAGCTCTGTGTAGTCGTGGTGAGGGCATGAAGTACCCCCCCACACCTGTAGGTTAAGCAGCTCTGGATGATCTGCTGCCTGTACTGGGGACCTAGTTCCCCTTGTGTGCTCGGATACCGGGATCTCCGTACTCAGCCACCCTTCTCTCTGGATGATTTTCAGGCCGACCCACGGTACTCCTTTCTCCCCCGCTTTCAGCTACTGCACTCCTCAGGACCTGTCTCACACTCTAGAGCTCCTCTGCCCTGCTTCCTCACACTTCAACCCTTTTCTCTAGACTCCTTCTCACTTCCTCTCTGCCCTGCTTCCTAGCAACCAGCCTCTGAACACACCCCTAGCTGGGAATTGAAAGTTAACTCCTTCTGGCTACTCAAGGGTCCCCTCTGGTGATGTGGGAGGCCTGATCACTATATGTTTGTGTGTGCACCTCATCCTGGCCTTTGGAGATTACCTGGAAGCATTGCTCCCGCATGGGTGCAATACTCTGTGGTGCCTGACCAGGTCAGGGGCGCCACAATAGTGTCGCTCCCTCTAACGAAAAAAGATTTTAAAGAACCCATGTTAGAGACTCCATCATACCTTATAAAGTGGTAACTTATGTAATGCAGGTGAGGCTACCTCAGTTGTGTGGTAAATCTGCAGGATTCATATGTGTTCAACATACATGGAGAAGTGGCTATAATGATGACAAAAGAGCATATAGGTGAGCTCACTAATGTATGAGGATCACATGTGATATACGGTGGTAGAAGAGACATACCTGACCTAATATTGTCTGCATATAATGTTCTGAGTATGGGCTGGCCAAAGGCTCTATAAAGGGGTAGAGGAAAGAGTTTAGGTGAAGGCAAAATATTAATTATAGTGGAGACTGAAAGTTCCGTTACATACCTGTGTGCAGGATAATGACCACGTGTGAGGCGCCAGACGCCATGTGTAGGAAGTGCGGGGTATTTATGCTAGACTAGGAAGCGTCGGCTTCCAATGAAAAATGGACCGCATATGACACGCACGCGACCGCAGGCGTGATGACGTTATGCCCCGCGCATGCGCGGTGAAGCCAAACGCCGCTGTTGCAGCGTCAGCCCCGCGCATGCGCGGAAGGCAAAGCCCACACGCCTGCGTGTGTGTAAGGTGAACCAGGGTGAGATAGGGCGTGTGTCATAATGCTCCGCGCACGCGCGGTGTATAACGCCACCGGAGGCGTCTCCGCGCGTGCGCGGAAGGCAAACACACACGCGCCTATGGAGAAGCCCGAGGGGTTTGAGGGTATCCCTTCGACCTACCCTTTTTTCTGAAAATGCTGATTATTGCTCTAAGTTCGAGAGCATATTAAATAAATGTTCAATGGACATCATTGTTTTGACCATAGAATTCTTACAGAAGGAAATAGAGGAACTCGGACCTAAAATTCGTTCCATTGAGGACCAACTTACCAACAGTCTACCCAGCACTGAATGGGATAAAATCCATAAGAAGACGCAAGATACCATTTCAGAGTTTCAGAAAACCTTACAAGAAAGGAAGCGCCAAAAGTTTGTCCGTGACCAGGAGGACTACTCCAGAGACCGAGTCTACAGGTGGCGGTCATTCAAATAACTTTTCAAGACGATCAGCAGGACCTCCGGGTCTCTCACGATATTCGGCCTCCTAAGGTTCAGACAGTGATTCATTCTTCTCCCGGCCGCCCCATTTTTTAGAACAGAGACAATCCGCAAGAGGGCGACCAGGCGGGGGAAGAGGAAAGGCGTACACACCATATCGGGTACAAACTCGTTCTCAGGTATGATGAATCTAGTGTTTAACATTTCCTCATATAATCTTTCTTTTACAGAGACACAGGTATTACAGAAAGGCCTCACATTTTGCCCAACTCCACCATTCAATTCGTTCCAATTAGACCAGGAACTTAGACGGTTTTACAGAACCTTACGTCTGAAAGCCCATTTCTCTAATCCTGACACTGACATGTCCATATCTAGCACGGATAACATCCCTGGCACCTTTGCCTTACATAGTCTCAACCTAAGACATCCTAGCAAATTTAACCCACCTAGAAACTATCACCCTGTAGAGACATACATCTCACTGGTCTCCAAAGACATTGACATGACGCTAAAATCCATTGAGAGGGGCGATTACAGAGTAAGGAGTAACATCACACCGGAAGAACACAGGGCCATTCGTACTCTCAGGGACAACACCCATATTGTCATTAAACCAGCCGACAAGGGTGGAGCGATAGTGGTTCTGGATAAAACCTATTATATCTCTGAAATCCTTAAACAACTGCAGGACAGGAATACATACCTTCCTGTCTCTAGGGATCCAACCAGAGACATTCAAGTTAGGATAAAAGATTTAGTGGATTACCATCTATCACAAAAAAGCATAGACAACAAACTGGCGGAATTTCTAATCAAAACGGATCCTGTCATACCAGTATTTTACACTTTGCCCAAAATCCATAAGAACCTGCAGTCGCCACCCGGCCGCCCTATTGTTGCATCCACCGATTCTGTGTTGTCCCCACTAGCTATTACCGTAGATAGAATTTTGACACCTTTGATTCCTACCATACCTTCATACCTTAGAGACACCTCTGATTTTCTTGGTCATCTGCGCTCACTCACGGACATTCCATCTAACTGTTTACTAGTCACACTAGACGTTAACAGTTTATATACTAGCATAGCACACGCCGATGGGATACAGGCGGTAGATTGGTTCCTCGAACTACAAGGCACTCTTACCACAGCCCAGCAATTTTTTTGTATGGATCTCATCCATACAATATTGGAAAACAATTTCTTCATTTTTGAAGACTCATTCTTTGTACAATGCAGGGTCACAGCGATGGGATCTAACATGGCACGCCCATATGCGAACATTTATATGGCGCATTTTGAGGCCCTCTACATATATGAGAATCCCCTTTGGAAGAAACATTCAGTGGTGTGGAAAAGATTCATTGATGATATCTTTATGATTTGGCATGGTGATTTTTCCACTCTAGATGGGTTCTTCCAACAGATCAACGCATACAGACCGGGCCTCACTTTCACCATACATCACGATCCCCATTCGATCAGCTTTCTCGACACTCTGGTACAACTTTCTCCTAGGGGCCACATTGATACGGACCTCTATGTGAAATCTACTGATAGGAACAGCCTTCTTCACTTTACAAGCTGTCATCCAGCCCACACTAAAAAAAGCCCTTCCTATATCACAACACAAACGAGTAGAGAGAATTGTATCGGATCCAGAAAAACGAGAACTGAGATTACAGGAAATGGGTTCGAAGTTCATATCCAGAGGCTATCCTGCCCACATAGCAAATAATCGCATATCACGATCTGACACAACCCGATCCAATATGCCTCGTGTAGCGTGTGTTAATACATACCATCCATTCTCACCGCTCATTAAGGGTATCGTTGCGAAACATTGGCCATTATTACAAACTGCATATCCCACTGTCTCCGAGTTCTCTCAACCTCCATTGTTCTGCTATAAGAGACCAAAGAATCTTAGAGACAATTTAGTACGGGCCGATATAGGGTCCTCTACCAGAACGACACGACAAACCTTTTTAGGTACTCCTAAGGTTGGCAATTATCCCTGTTTACATTGTTTGCAATGCAACAATTTAACCCGGGGGGATACATTCACCCATCCACATACCGGCAAGGTGTTTCAGATTCGGGACTATTTGACATGTGATTCCTCGTTCGTGGTATACCTCATTAAGTGTCCGTGCGGTCTCGGATATGTTGGGGAGACTACCCAGCATATCCAGGACCGTATCAATAAACATAAGTCCACTATCCGTTGTCAACAAATCTTATTGCCCATTCCACACCATTTTGTTACATTTAGACATACAGTGGCACAACTTAAATTTCAGATCCTTGAACATATACCACCTATAAGAAGGGGTGGTAATAGGATAAAGATTCTTAAACAACGTGAGGCATATTGGATCCATACTCTGAGAACCTTGGAACCCCATGGGTTAAATCGGGAATACGATGTGATCACTTAGGTATTCTTCCTACGATGTATAACATGACGGATAAATTGGTAGTAAACTGTATTGTAGTTTCGTAACCTCCTTTCCACTTGATTATAATAGGGGTCTATACTATTATATTTCTAACCTTCTTTCTTTTTTTCCTTAGGTCACTCACAATACCTGAATGCACTTTCACCTAGCACGCCACTTGCGAACTGTGTCCAGCACTCACACTCTGGTTTGTATAATCCTCTAATGCCAGCTCTTCCTTCACTGCGCGTGCGCGGGGTCTCCTGTCCTCCGCGCGCTCGTGATGCACGGCGTCACTAGTGGCGCCCTGCCCCGTTGAGCGCGCGCCAGCCATGGGTCCCTACGCGCACGCGCGTATGATACTTCTCCATAGGCGCGTGTGTGTTTGCCTTCCGCGCACGCGCGGAGACGCCTCCGGTGGCGTTATACACCGTGCGTGCGCGGAGCATTATGACACACGCCCTATCTCACCCTGGTTCACCTTACACACACGCAGGCGTGTGGGCTTTGCCTTCCGCGCATGCGCGGGGCTGACGCTGCAACAGCGGCGTTTGGCTTCACCGCGCATGCGCGGGGCATAACGTCATCACGCCTGCGGTCGCGTGCGTGTCATATGCGGTCCATTTTTCATTGGAAGCCGACGCTTCCTAGTCTATCATAAATACCCCGCACTTCCTACATATGGCGTCTGGCGCCTCACACGTGGTCATTATCCTGCACACAGGTATGTAACGGAACTTTCAGTCTCCACTATAATTAATATTTTGCCTTCACCTAAACTCTTTCCTCTACCCCTTTATAGAGCCTTTGGCCAGCCCATACTCAGAACATTATATGCAGACAATATTAGGTCAGGTATGTCTCTTCTACCACCGTATATCACATGTGATCCTCATACATTAGTGAGCTCACCTATATGCTCTTTTGTCATCATTATAGCCACTTCTCCATGTATGTTGAACACATATGAATCCTGCAGATTTACCACACAACTGAGGTAGCCTCACCTGCATTACATAAGTTACCACTTTATAAGGTATGATGGAGTCTCTAACATGGGTTCTTTAAAATCTTTTTTCGTTAGAGGGAGCGACACTATAACCTATACTATCACTTTACATGTTCTGTATATGATTTTCTCTGACTACAGCATATACTCACCGCCTTTGGACCGGAGGCCGATACAGCATAACATTTGTGTGGTACACATACAGTGGTGAGGTCATTTTTGTGTCCATTTTGATCTCCCCAAACTCCTGTAGAATCATTTGAGACCCACTCCCATGTTCATGGTAATTATAACTTTACTTTACCCCTGGTGGTTCTAACTTTCAGTGATATTTATATTAGACTTTTATTTCATTGACATATAACTTGGATACGTGTCTATGTATATCACAGTATGAATTATTCACCTACACTGGTTAACCTGACCTGAATCGTGGTCCTGGACCCCTGGTACAAATTGGCTTTATCCGTGAGGTATACCCTTTAAGGGGAATACGTGTCATTAAGCCTGTTACATGTTTCCTACTGTTAACACAAATATGATCTTTTGCATTTAGGATTAGTCTTTCCATGACCTTTAAGGAACTAACACACTAGCTTCATTAGTAAGGTATGCCCCTCAGGGGAATAGATATGTCACGGGTCTCCATATAAAACACCTTCAGTGAATATATGTATCTTCTTTCTCATCTAACTTCCCAGAATGGCTGAGGTCTCTCTGTCATTTCTTTGTTCACATGAACCGATGTCTTGATCCCAACACTGGTCCTCTTAGGTATACCTTTGACATAACCCCTACTATCCCTCTTTTTTGTCATAATTGTTCATAAGAATAACATTTCATGTTTCACCTTTTAGTACCTTTTTGGATATCAATATTTGATTCACCTGACGTGTTATGGTGCTCATTTAAGAACTTTAGTCTCATCCATCATAGGTATGTCTTGACTTTCAGTCCTCAGACTTTGTATGAATACATTATACTTGATCCCTGAAGGGAGGATTAT
The DNA here is from genome assembly GCF_048569485.1 of Anomaloglossus baeobatrachus. NCBI lineage: Eukaryota > Metazoa > Chordata > Amphibia > Anura > Aromobatidae > Anomaloglossus > Anomaloglossus baeobatrachus. Next base: position 82,198,670 of record NC_134363.1, on the reverse strand, counting down.
TTCATTTGTATTTACTTTACTTTGCCCGTGGGTGATTCTTATGCACATTCTTTATGGAATGCTCATAACCTGTATATATATATATTTTTTCAAAAAGAATTTGCTTTTTTTCTTTTGCTTTTTTCTTTCTTCTTTTTCTCATGTGTATGTAATACATGCTGTTATTATGTAACAATTATGTATAATATATTGTTGTGACATTGTACCCTTTTCTTTTCCTGTTATCACATATTAGTCCTTGAAGAAAACCCTCAATGGGTAGAAACGTTGGACAAAATACACATTTGTAATAAAGACATTTTTTTGAGCATCATATTGGACTCTTCTTCGCAATTTTCTTCAGTGTGCCGGAGTATATTTTCTATATTGTATGATTTTTCTCCAGAGCACCTACATTTATTGAGTGGTTGAGCCAGGTTTATTCCCTTTATACCAGACCCTGTCATGGCTACCGGCATGCCATTCTTCATTGGAACCTCTAGTCTCCCAAGCTACAGAGGAGATCCTCATACACTTGCTGGGTTCAAAGAAAAGATGATGCATAATCTTGAGCTTTTCTCACTTTCTCCCCATCAGCAGTTACAACTTCTCCTGGGACAGCTTGATGGACCAGCTGCTGAGGAAGTCCGTTCCTGGCCATCTACTGAGAAAACCAATGTAGAACAGATCCTTACCCGCCTGAGAAAAGAATTTGAACGCCAATCACCCACCGAGGTTCGTCTCAAATTTTACAACAGACGTCAGGGACCAGGTGAGACTCTTAGGGACTACGCACTAGCCCTTCAGTCTGCATACAGGGCCTTACAGCAAATAGACACTATAGATCCTGCTGCTGCAGAAAACATAATCACCGACAGATTCATAGAAGGTGTAGACTCCAGGCTAGTACAAAGTCAACTCCACATGCTAGCAGCACAAAATGCAAACATGACTTTCTTAGACTTTAAAGCTCTAGCCCTGCGAGTAGTGGGTACTGACTCACCTTGTACCAGCTATGCTCTTGCGCCTCGTTCCTCAGACCTTGCTGCTGGAAATTTTACTGTATCTCCTCTTTCACCTGTTTCCCCTATGCAGGCCACACAGTCTGTGCAAGCCCCTACTCTCATTTATGCACCTCCTACCACGGATGCACTTGTCCAAGTCCTTGAATCCATATGCCAAGCCTTAAAGGAGCTAAAAGGCCAACCCCCTGCATCATGTGAATCATCTGTAAATCGGACATTGTCCCAAGAGCCACATTCTAGTAGGTCAAGTCCTGATAGGCCCCCTCCTGGAAGGCCTCCATCTGGTGATTGTGTGTACAGTACTTATTGTGAGCGTCTTGGACACTACAAGTATCAATGTTATAAGTTAAACGGGACACCCCTGAGGCCAAGGGCCATCCCTCGGGAGGTGAATACAAGGGCCCAAAGGGACAATCACAATGAATTTCCCGGTTCATCTGTGACGCCCTGGGCAAGCCAGGGGTCACAGGTCACAACATCACATGCACCCCACATTCCCGGCAGGTACACCTAGGCTAACCCAAAATCCTTGTTGCCTTCCTCCAGGGGCTGATGTCCACACCAGGGGGTGGGCCAGGCGGTTGGCTCCGCCCACCGAGGAGTTCACAGCCCTGGAGGCGGGAAGAACCAGGCAGAACAGTGAGGGAAGTGAAAGTAGAAGGAAGTGGTAAAGGAGGACAGTAAGAGTGGCGACAGAAAAGGAACAGTTAAGAAAGCCTGAAGTTGGTCCGGGTGTGTGCCCCGGACTGAGACAGCAAGGTCAGCAGACGGCGGTGATAGTCTGCAGGGGGACTGTTTGGAGGTTGCTGGAAGGACCGCGGACGGGTGGTGACCTGGCGGTACTGGAGCAGTATACGAAGAACAGTCAGCACCAGGGCAGGGGCCTTTCGGATCCCGGCAAGGCTAGGAGTTGCCATAATTTGCCAAATCCGTCAGTGAAGGGGACCTCTGTCTCCTAACAACCAAGTCCTGATTGAAGGCAACAGTCCGACCGTTAAGAGGAGACACCGCCACCGCCAAGGCACCAGTTTCCCAGGGCCAGCGCCTGCGGGCAAGAGAGGGGCTCCTCCGGCCCATATCCAAGCTGGGGAGCGGGTAACCGGTGGGAACCCATCGCTACCAAGAGACTTTACATAGGTGCAGGGAAGAGACCGTCACCGCTAACTGCAGGGAACAGCAGCACCGTAACCGTCCGAGGGACCCGTCCAACCAGCCGTTTGTTTGCCGAGAACTGTGTCGTGTTTACTGGCTGAGTGAGTACCTCCGTGCCGTGCGGCACAGCGCTGCCCCTGCGCCCCTGCACCTCCACAGGCCCCATACCCGCCTGTCCACCATACCAACCCCATCACTGAGCCCCGGGATCACCAAAACCCCTACCCACGGAGGGGCAAATTAACAACTGGCTGCTCCATACCATCACTCCCGGGATGCCCACACAGAGCAGCGGTGGTGTCCACTTAATCACCACAACCGTGGGTGGCGTCACGGACAATAAACTATCCCAAAACCCAATCCCCTTTCACTCACGGGTGAGGAGCGCCGCTCGAGTCCCCGGGATCCGGCCCATCGCTCGAGCCACCGAGCAGCTGCAGCAGCCGCAGCGGCAGCCGGACCCGAGCAGTGGGAGAGCGTGGCGTCCCCTCCTCCGCCCGCGACAACTTGGCGTCACGAACAGGATCTTACCGCTCTGCTGTTGGGTAGAGGTGCGCCTTGTGACCGCCGGAGGTATCCGGCCGGAAAATTTCAGAAGACACCATCTTTGGCGCGAAAAGTTCCCGCTCGAGCGTCTTCTCGAGTAGTAGAGGCGCGAAGGCCAAAACCCCGCCCCGATAGAGGAGAGGCCGAAAAAGAGGCTAGTGGGGACGAAATGGCGACTGGTCGCCTGTAGCCGCGGCTATAAAAGCAGGGACGCCAGGACTCTGAAGCCATCTTGTTCCTGGGAGAGGCCGCCAGCAACATGTTCATGCCGTCCCGCAGCATCGTAGCCCCCGCGCCTGGAACCGCGGCGTGGGTGGAGATCCGGACCGCGCAGCTCTACCAATGGCTGCAGGTTAAGATACAGCTCCTCATGGAGGAGTGGGAGACCGACATGGCGGACGTCATAGCGACCGTGCGGAGACGCGAGGAGGAAGCGGAGAAAGGGAGGGTGAGTGACCCACGCCCCGATGCCCTTAAAGGGCCGGTGATCGCGGCTGCGAGACCCGGTCCAAACCCTCTCCCCCTGCTGCCTCCCTCGCCACCCGTCTCGGAAGCCGTGACCCCGCCACTAGGCCCACTACCACCGCAACCGGTAGCGATACCCAGCATGTTCGCCCAGGAGGACCGACCTGTAGCCGGAGCCCGAAGTCGACCGGAGGTGCTGCCCTGGAAAGCCCCGAAAACCGAACCGGAGGCGTCCCCCGAGAAAGTCCCCGAGCCGGAGCCAATGACCCGCTCCGTGCCGAAGGCCCAACTGCGGAAAGCCCCTGTGCCCATCCCCCACACCTCGGCTGAGGTTGCGCCGGGTTGCCGATGCAAGGCAGCGTCTAAGGCCAAGTCACCGCGGGACCTGTCGCCCAGAGAACCAGCAGTGGGCAATGTCAAACAGGTCTTGCGGGGCCCGACCCGTGCGCCGGAGCTTGCAGCAGTGCCGTATTGGGACAGGGAGCCGGTACCGTTGGGCCTGGAAATCGGTGAACGGGAAAGAAAGAAGGCGGAGCTGGTGGCCCGTGCAATCCGGGAAAAAGAGAGCCTCCGTCAGGCAACGTTCCGTGTCCGGGGCCCGCTGTACGAAGGGCAGGTGAGGCGGTTTGATGTCCGCCGGGGCTATGGGTTTATATATGAACCGGGCCTGGAGGCCGAAGTGTTTATAGCCCGGCGGGATGTGAATGCCCACCTGCCTGAGGAGCATCCTGGTCGTAACCTGATGCCGGGCGACATCGTGCAGTACACCCGGCACTGTGGGGAGAGGGGGTGGTTCGCGCTGGACGCTAAGTTAAGGGGCAGCCAGGAGTCCCGTGTGAGCGCCGCGCCCCCTCCCTCAGGTGATGTGGAGGACTCGGAATAACGGCAGCGGAGCACCGTTGCACCGTCCCCGTTGGGACCACCAGTGTGTTTGATTAAAGTTCTACAGATGATGATAAGAGAATGATAACTGAAGATTTATTTGATTCTACTGTGATTGGAAACCGGCCGTTGCCGGCACCGTTGTCCCCGTGGGGACCCCTTAGTTGTATAGAGAACTTTCTATGGACAAGCCCGTGAACTTGCAAGGCAACCACAGACGCTAGTGGCTTGTAAATAAGTTGTGTTACCATTACCGTTTCCGCATTTACCGCCTCCGGAGAGGCAGGTTGGAGGGAGGGCCCACAGCAGAGCAGGCTGGGGCCCAGCCACCACAGGAACCGGTAGCTACCCTCTGGAGGGGAAGGACAGATCCCGCTCGGGTAACTGGTTCAGGACTGGGGTCAAGGGGTGCTGCCTGGGTTTTAGGGGCAGCATCAGGGCCAGGTTACTTGGGTGGGAGAGAGCGGAGACCGTAACCGTTAACCGTTTTAATGTTTGCAACGTTTAAGCACTGAACCTCCCGATGTGGGATGATGTCATAACTTGTATATATGTTACCGTTTTTTCTATTTTACAGAAAAACAAAAGGAAAATAAAACCGGTGTTGGACGGGCAGCCTGAGGACGGTCTGCGTTTTGCTAAGGGGGAATGTGACTCCCTGGGCAAGCCAGGGGTCACAGGTCACAACATCACATGCACCCCACATTCCCGGCAGGTACACCTAGGCTAACCCAAAATCCTTGTTGCCTTCCTCCAGGGGCTGATGTCCACACCAGGGGGTGGGCCAGGCGGTTGGCTCCGCCCACCGAGGAGTTCACAGCCCTGGAGGCGGGAAGAACCAGGCAGAACAGTGAGGGAAGTGAAAGTAGAAGGAAGTGGTAAAGGAGGACAGTAAGAGTGGCGACAGAAAAGGAACAGTTAAGAAAGCCTGACGTTGGTCCGGGTGTGTGCCCCGGACTGAGACAGCAAGGTCAGCAGACGGCGGTGATAGTCTGCAGGGGGACTGTTTGGAGGTTGCTGGAAGGACCGCGGACGGGTGGTGACCTGGCGGTACTGGAGCAGTATACGAAGAACAGTCAGCACCAGGGCAGGGGCCTTTCGGATCCCGGCAAGGCTAGGAGTCGCCATAATTTGCCAAATCCGTCAGTGAAGGGGACCTCTGTCTCCTAACAACCAAGTCCTGATTGAAGGCAACAGTCCGACCGTTAAGAGGAGACACCGCCACCGCCAAGGCACCAGTTTCCCAGGGCCAGCGCCTGCGGGCAAGAGAGGGGCTCCTCCGGCCCATATCCAAGCCGGGGAGCGGGTAACCGGTGGGAACCCATCGCTACCAAGAGACTTTACATAGGTGCAGGGAAGAGACCGTCACCGCTAACTGCAGGGAACAGCAGCACCGTAACCGTCCGAGGGACCCGTCCAACCAGCCGTTTGTTTACCGAGAACTGTGTCGTGTTTACTGGCTGAGTGAGTACCTCCGTGCCGTGCGGCACAGCGCTGCCCCTGCGCCCCTGCACCTCCACAGGCCCCATACCCGCCTGTCCACCATACCAATCCCATCACTGGACCCCGGGATCACCAAAACCCCTACCCACGGAGGGGCAAATCAACAACTGGCTGTTCCATACCATCACTCCCGGGCTCCCCACACAGAGCAGCGGTGGTGTCCACTTAATCACCACAACCGTGGGTGGCGTCACGGACAATAAACTATCCCAAAACCCAATCCCCTTTCACTCACGGGTGAGGAGCGGCGCTCAAGTCCCCGGGATCCGGCCCATCGCTCGAGCCACCGAGCAGCAGCAGCAGCAGGCCGCAGCAGCCGCAGCGGCAGCCGGACCGAGCAGTGGGAGAGCGCGGCGTCCCCTCCTCCGCCCGCGAAACATCTCCAAATGCCCGTATATAACCATATGGATTGATGGTGTACCTCTAGAAGCTTTAGTGGACACTGGTTCACAAGTCACCACAATTGAGTGACGAGCCTTTGAAAAGAATTGGGACTTTGATCTCCTGAATCCAGTGGGTAAAGCAAAGTTAGACTTAATTGCAAGTAATGGTCAACCTATTTCCCAGCTAGGCTACTGGGAACCCACAATCCAAATTGGTGATCACAAGTTACCAGGTCAAGGTGTAATTGTTACTGAGGCTGAGGGAGATACAACAGCAGTAGTGTTAGGCATGAATGTCATTCGCCATGTGTTTACTGCATTGCTCGCTGCCTTGCATGCTTCTCTCCCTTCTGCTTCTTCCCCTTACAGGCAAGCTGTTCAGCGGACTATCAAAGTGCTCTGCGCCCAACAGAAGTTTGCCAACAGTAAAGGTGAGATCTGCCGTGTTCGAATCACCGACGCACGACCAGTTACCCTCTCAGCCAACAGCGAGACTCTAGTCTGGTGTCGAGCTCGACCAGGAATTGACAATGAGGACTATGTAGCTCTTCTTGACTCCATCCAGATTGAAGGACAGCCCCTGGTAAAAGCTGCCAGAAGTATTGTCACCATCTCAAACGGTAGAGTGCCAGTACGGCTAGTCAACCTAAGTGATATTCCTATCGAGCTATACAAGTTTAATTCAGTTGCTCAACTGTATAGTCTTGATCCGGAAGACATCATAGATGAAAAGACACTTGCTCATCAAAAGTCATTAAAAGCCACTCCCAAAGGCTCTAATACACCCACTATCTTCTGGTGAAATGAACTTAATGTTGGAGATGCTAACACTCCTATAGAATACATCAATGGTGTAACTAAACTTGCTAAGCGACACAGCCAAGCTTTCAGCAAACACCCCCTTGACTTCGGCAAGACTACTCTGATCCAGCACATGATCAACACAGGTGATCATCCTCCTATCAAAGAAAGACATCGTCCAGTACCTCCTGCTAACTATCAACAAGTAAAGAAGCTGTTAAAAGAGATGAAAGATTCTGAAGTCATCCGAGAAAGTCAAAGCCAATGGGCTGCACCCATCATCCTGGTGAAGAAAAAGGATGGTAACATCAGATTTTGTGTCGACTACCGAAAGTTGAATAATGTTACACACAAAGATGCCTATCCTCTTCCACGGATTGAAGAATCCATCACCGCTCTTGGCTCAGCTGCATACTTCTCCACTCTTGATTTAACCAGCGGTTACTGGCAAGTACCCATGGCTCCTGAGGATAGAGAGAAGATAGCTTTCACCACCCCAATGGGACTCTTTGAGTTTAACGGTATGCCGTTTGGGTTATGCAACGCCCCTGCTACATTTCAGCGACTCATGGAACGATGTCTTGGTCACCTCAACTTCCAGAGCATTCTGTTATATCTTGATGATGTTGTCGTATACTCTCGCACTTATGAAGACCACCTATGCCACCTTGCAGAAGTATTCCAGGTACTTATTGAACATGGCCTGAAACTAAAACCGTCAAAGTGTCATCTGCTCAAGCCGAACGTCAACTACCTGGGTCATGTTGTAAGTGCCGAAGGTATCCAGCCTGACCCTGAAAAGATCTCAGCTGTGAACAACTGGAACACCCCAAGAACCGTCAAAGAAATCAGAAGTTTCCTAGGTTTTGCGGGCTACTACCGCGGCTTCATACCTCATTTTGCGCAAATAGCAGAACCACTTACAGAGCTCCTACGAGGTTGCCCTAGAGAAAACTACGACAGAAGACTTCCAATTAATTGGTCTGAGCGACAAGAAACTGCCTTTCAGATGTTGAAAAGTCTATTGACTTCACCTCCAATTCTGGCGTACCCTGACTACCATCATCCTTTCCGTGTCTACACGGATGCCAGCCACCAAGGCCTTGGAGCGGTACTATCACAAGTCCAGGGTGACAAAGAGAGAGTCATTGCATATGCCAGCCGAAGCTTGAGAGGTGCAGAGAAAAATGATAGCAATTACAGTTCGTTCAAGTTAGAGCTGCTAGCTCTTGTGTGGGCAGTCACAGAGAAGTTCAAAGATTACCTCGCTGCTACACCCTTCACCGTTTACACGGACAATAATCCTCTCGCTCATCTCAATACTGCACGGCTAGATGCTCTTGAACAGAAATGGGCTTCAAGATTAGCGAATTTCTGCTTTGATATTAAGTATCGCAGTGGCAAGATCAACATCAATGTTGATATGTTATCCCGTTTGCCCGAAGGAGAAGAGCCTCCTGAGGAAGATCTGTGGGAAGATGTTGACATGCCTCCCTTCTATCAAGGGTTTTCTACACAAAATGCTGTTGCTGCTACACAAACTGATGATGTTTCTCCACAGAAACCTGACCTATTCCAAGATCCATCGAGATGGAAAACTCTTCAAAATGAGTCTCGTGTCCTAGGTGAGATCTATGATTACCTGACTACTGGGAGAATACCTTTCAGACGATGCAGAAGATGTCCTGATGTTGAGCTTAATCGTCTCTGGAGACAGCGCAAAAAACTCTTCATTCAAAAGGGCTTGATCCTGCGCAATACCTTAGACCCGGTTTCAGGTGAAAGGCTACATCAGATTCTAATCCCACGGCGAGATGCCAGAATTGTTCTTGATGCCTACCACGACCAGTCTGGGCACTTTGGCGTGCACAAACTGAAGCCAGCATACGCCAACGATTCTATTGGATTGGGATGCGGTTAGACATAGAAAATTGGTGTAGTGAATGTCCAGCTTGCAACCTCACCAAAGTCGGTAAGAAAGATGCCAGAGCTCCTCTTCATCCAATCCATTCTCAGAAACCAAACGAGCTAGTCGCTCTTGATCATATGAAGCTAGCACAAACTCGTTCAGGCTACACGTATGCCTTAACCATGGTGGTTCACTATACTAAGTGGGTTGCTGTTGTGCCAGTAAAAGACCTTACAGCTCGGACTACAGCTATCACGTTCTACCGTGAATATGTGAGACATTACGGTTGCCCTGAAGCAGTCCTCACAGATCGTGGATCTGCCTTTGAGTCACAATTATTTCAAGAACTCTGCCAATTCTATGAGTGCAAAAAGCTGAGAACAACCGCCTATCATCCCCAAGGGAATGGCCTCTGTGAGAAAGTCAACCAGACCTTCATCAATATCCTGCGAACAGCATCTGTTACCAAACAAGCTGAATGGCCTCAATTGCTTGACGAGTTAGTGGAAATCTACAACAATACTGTCCACTGTTCTACAGGCTACTCGCCATATTATCTGATGTTTGGAAGACAAGGTTAGCTCCCAAAAGATCGTTCTCTTGGAATCCAAGTCCCTGACGTGATCAATCCCCTGCCAAAAACTGATTGGGTCTCAGAGCATCAGCGAAGAATACACGAAGCCCAACAGATTGTTGATTACCGCATGGGTGAAGCTCACCGTCAACAAGAAGAGAGCTACAATCAAAGAGCTAATGCTTCCCCACTTCAAGTTGGAGACAAGGTATGACTAAAGAAGTACCACCGTACAGGAAAACTCGACTCACTCTGGGAAACAGAGCCATACACAGTTACAGCTATCCCATATCCTGAGTCAGATGTCTATGAAGTGAATAAACCCGGAATGGCCCCACAGACAGTGCACAGGAACCGCATGAAGCTATGCACCAAAGAGGATCTACTGGTGATGTCATCACCTCCTCCACAAGTCTTGCCGGTCTACACACCAATTCCTGCAATGGAAACACCAGCCAGACAACCTACTGTGGAAGAGTCCCTCTACAACACTCAATTTATCCTTCCATGCTATCAATATGTCCCCGTCTCGGTTCCTGCTCCAGTTGCTGCTCTTCTGCCAACTTCACCTGAGCCAGCAAACAATATCTTTCCTGCTCAAGAGGAAGATCAAGTGTTGAGGCGTTCAGAGCGAAGCACAAAAGGAACACTTCCAGCCCGCTACAGAGACTAAAAGGTCATATCCTTTTCCATGAGTATATAATCTTGTGTTTATTTATTTAGCTGGATGGTCAGTTTAGTAATGTTTAAGCCTCTGCACCTGAGTAATACCAAGCACCTTGTTTATTATTTGCACAATTTTCTGTATACAGCCATGGACTTATAGACTGGACCACTAAAGTGCCTTTCCAGAGCCTTTCATATGGACGATAGTATATTGCGGAAAGAGACTCTATCTCATATTGGCACTACCACATTCATGTTTTGCATTTGTTCATTGCCTTATTGTTACTGTGCCTTAAATATATATTTCCTTCCTTTCTTAGCAGTCCTCCACTCGCACAATCGCCGAGGACGGCTCACCTTCAGAGGGGGAGTATGTAGTGGCCCGGTCCAGATTGTGTCTGTTTCTTTAAGTACATTTACTTATATGTAATATTATGCTATATGTTATAAGTAAAGCATTTTTTATTTGTTGTGTTCTAGCACCATCTACTGGTGAAAACTCTAAGAATCTGAAGTGTTCATTGGGTGTTATCCTATTGGCTAGTTCTTGGTTACATGGCTCAACCACCACACCACCAGACTCCTCCTAGGCCCGAGGCCTAGAATTTCATCATTTTTCTGATTTTTACAGCCAATATGCTGAAGGCTTCCTATCCTGACATTGTGCATCTCTTCAGACAGTAGGGATACTGACTATATACCAGACCCTACTGCATGCAGATTGGGGAAGTTTGAGGGTCTCCCGCCCCACTGCAATATTAGTGGCTTTCATGCCATTGTCCACGCACCAGCCGTCCGATCCCCGTTGCACGCTGGGCAACTGTCTTCATTTGCTTACAAGTACTGCACGTGTCTGAACTAGCAGTGAAATTAACCCCAGGACTTCAGGTCTGTACAATCTTATCATATCTACCCTCTAAACTCAAGAGACTCTGAACCTAAAGCATACCAGTATTAATTCTGAAACAAATCGTGCACTTAAAGCTCCAGTACCCTAATAGCACTTCAGCATTTAACTCCAAGCTGTATTTGCCGTGGCCTACCCACGAGAGACTGTGAAACATATATTCCGTATTGATTTGCTTTGTTCCTGCTATATTAAAGCAACTGTTATCCCCAAGACCGTGTCTGTGGACTGTCCATCAGCTGTGGATACTGTGTGGGGGTGGATAGCCGGGAACATCTGGGCCTTTACAAGACTGCAATCAGTTGAATAACTCAGTCCAGTGGCTTCTGGACCTCGTTTTCAGGGTCTGAGTACCCCCTGTGTGCTCCGGTTTCCGATTCGGTTCCCCGGGTCGGTACCGTTGGGCCACTACCCTGTCCTGGTCCACCACGGTTCCACCGAGCCGTCTTCCCGGCTCCTGCAGGCTAGGCAACCGTCTGCCTCCTAGCCAAAGGTGCCCGGGCTCCAACCCCGGCACCTGTCAGTCTCCTTCACTTCACTCAACTGCTACTCAACTCGAACTCCACTCAAAAACTAAACTGTGTTTCCTGCCTCAGGCCCTCTGGACTCCTCAGTGGGTGTGGCCAACCGCCTGGCTCCACCCCCGTGGTTTGTCCATCAAGCACTGAGGGAGGTGACTAGGGTTAATGTGTTTGGCTGATGTTACCTAGTGGTGTTGTGTGGGGTGCTATCTGTGACTACCTGGCTAGTCCAGGGCGTCACATAGGGACCATGGGATATAATGGCCAAACAGGGTCTGCTGTCGGTTTGGGGTTTGGAGGCGAAGCCTAAGGCTATGCTCACACACTGCGTTTTTTACCTGCGTTTTTGGTCCGTTTTTGCTGCAGAAATGTCTTGAGAAATTCTTGTAACCTTTCTGCAGACATTCCCCAGCAAAACCTATGGGGAAAAAAATTAGATGTGCGCACACTGCGTTTTTTTCTTAAGAAAATTCTTTCAGTAGATTTTCTTAAGAAAAAAAATGAGCATGTCACTTCTTTTCTGCAGCTAACTGCGTTATTTCACTCCATTGACTGTAATGTCATCATGAAATAGCGCAGGTATAATGCAGGTAGCAAGTGATGTGCGCTATTCCTGCGTTATACCTGCGTTATACCTGCGTTATTCCCGCGTTATTTTGTGTTTTCAAGACATAGTGTACTTCCCTGCACTGCGTTTTGCAGGGAAGTGATGTCACTAGGACAGGAAGAGGAAGGAGAAGAGAAAAAAAAAAAGCGTGGGCTCCGCTGTATTTTTACCTTCCAGCCGGGTAAACACACAGCGGCAGCCCGGTATTCTCAGGCTGGGGAGAGCGAGGGTTAATGCCCCCTCCCGCAGCCGAGAATATCAGCCGCAGCTGCTCCGGGACTGTCGCATCCATTATGCAGCAGTCCCGGCATGTTACCGGCTCCTCCAGATGCCGTGATGCTGGGGCAATCCAGGTAATATGGAGTTAACGGCAACTAATAGCTGCCGCTAAGTCCAAGATTAGTGATCGCAGCGTCTATGACACGCCGTCACTAATCTGAAAGTGAAAGTAAAGAAACACACACCGAAAAATCCTTTATTTTGAATAAAAGACAAAAAGCCCCTCTTTCTCCACTGTATTAACCCCTCCCAGACACAGTTCCGACGTAATCCACAGCGATGTCCCCCGGCGCTTCCAGCCCTGCTCCAGCCGCGTCTGACAGTTCTCCACGGGTCAGTGAGCGAGTGCTGAATGCGGCTCCTGAGCGAGGCTGCGGGTAACTACAGGACATTTCTCACGGCCGCTGATGTGAACACATTACCTGCCATGAGAAGTGCAGTGTGTGGGGAGAAACATCATGAATAAAGCTGGAATATCTATCCCTCTATTATCTATCTATCCCTCTATCTATCTATCTATCTATCCCTCTATTATCTATCTATCCCTCTAT
>NC_134363.1:81369458-81483220 GCF_048569485.1 Anomaloglossus baeobatrachus | reverse complement strand
AAAGAGGGAGAGAGAAGGAGGAGTAGGGGAAGAGGAAAGAGGAGAGAAACAGAAGGAGGAAAAAAAGAAAGAAAAAGGGAGAAAAAGAAGAAGACAAAAGAAGCAGAGGAGAAAGAGTAAGAGAGGGAGGGAAAAGGAGCACAGATGGTAAGTATGGTAAGTGACAACAGGGAGGCAGATGCTACATACCATGGGTGAAGGGGTGACAGGATCACAGTGTGAGGTGAGAGGACGCCTGTAAGACAAAACAGCATGGTGAGAGGGAATCGTCACAGGGTCGGTGAGGGTAGAAGTGTGCAGGACAGCAGCGCTACCTGCAGTGGAGGTCCGGATTAGCATCAGTGGCAGGGAGACAGGCTGCAGCGGCGTGAGGACGGCTACCGGGCGGCGCCATTATAAGGAAGTCAGTGGTGTGATGGGAGGCGCATCACTTCCGGTGACGTGCGGTGGAACGCACGAGTGAAACGCACAGAGTGCGCATGACAGTGACGTGCTTCAGCACATGTCTGTGAGGCAGCCAGGGGGTGGGCGCAAGGGCGATACATTTGTATAGGCATTATAACCGTGGTTTACCTGCTGCAGAGCGTGAATGGGAATGTGCCACTGGATGGATGTGAGGGATGGGAAAGGATCAGTTGTGCAAAATCTGGAAAAAAGGGGGGATAAATAACAAGGGTTAGCAGGAGACAAATAGGGGATAAAAAATTTATGTATGTTAAACAAACCAAATGAAGGAAATAAAACCCATAGGTACATGGAACCAGAGGAAGAAGAAAGAAAGAAAAGAAAAAAGGAAAAAAAGAAAAGAAAAAAGGAAAAGAAAAGAAAAAAGAAAAAGAAAGGACAAATTTACAACCTGGCAGTAAAATGTAAAAAATTACAAACAAGAGAACATATAGGAGTACAACCCATCAGTGTGTTAGCGGGGGGGCCTCATATTCCCTATTAAGCCCTAGTGGCTCTAGAGTCTGGAGGGTGTGAATCCAGAACGCCTCGCGTTCTCTAAGTGTTTTGATGCGGTTGCCACCGCGGCGAGGTTGATCAACATGCTCGAGTACCTGGAATCTGAGCTGTGGTATGGTATGGCCTGCGGCAATAAAATGGGCTGGGATGGGCAAGGTAGTCTGCTTACAGCGAATAGTTGATTTATGCTTATTAATGCGGTCCCGGATATGTTGGGTAGTCTCACCAACATATCCGAGACCGCAGGGGCACTTAATCAGGTAGACGACAAAGTTGGATTCGCAGGTAAAATATCCACGAATCGGGAATTTTTTACCGGTACGTGCCACCCACGACACATCAAAAAATCTTTGCCTCACTCTCAGCATTGTCGTGTTGACCGGATAGTCTCAGATCCATCTACTAGGGTCAAACGCCATACCGATATGGATAATAAATTTCTAGCCAGGGGCTACCCGCCATATGTGAGACCCCCACCCTCTCTTTCTATTCCTAACTCACAATGTAAGAACAGGGTCCCCTTTGTGAGTACATATCACCCTTTCAGCCCCCATATTAATGGTGTCATCTTTAAACACTGGCCTCTTCTCCATCAAGCCTACCCCTCCATTTTGGAATTTGACTCTCGACCACTTATTTGCTACAAACGGCCCCCCAACATGAGGGACAGCCTTGTTAGGGCGGACATTGGTCCTTCCAAGCCACCCGCCAGACAGATCTTCCTCTCATGCCAACGTAAGGGGACTTTCCCATGCCTACATTGTCTCCAGTGTTCACACATCATCAAGGGTGATTCTTTCACACACCCACGTACCGGTAAAAAATTCCCGATTCGTGGATATTTTACCTGCGAATCCAACTTTGTCGTCTACCTGATTAAGTGCCCCTGCGGTCTCGGATATGTTGGTGAGACTACCCAACATATCCGGGACCGCATTAATAAGCATAAATCAACTATTCGCTGTAAGCAGACTACCTTGCCCATCCCAGCCCATTTTATTGCCGCAGGCCATACCATACCACAGCTCAGATTCCAGGTACTCGAGCATGTTGATCAACCTCGCCGCGGTGGCAACCGCATCAAAACACTTAGAGAACGCGAGGCGTTCTGGATTCACACCCTCCAGACTCTAGAGCCACTAGGGCTTAATAGGGAATATGAGGCCCCCCGCTAACACACTGATGGGTTGTACTCCTATATGTTCTCTTGTTTGTAATCTTTTACATTTTACTGCCAGGTTGTAAATTTGTCCTTTCTTTTTTCTTTTTTCTTTTCTTTTCCTTTTTTCTTTTCTTTTTTTCTTTTTTCTTTTCTTTCTTTCTTCTTCCTCTGGTTCCATGTACCTATGGGTTTTATTTCCTTCATTTGGTTTGTTTAACATACATAAATTTTTTTATCCCCTATTTGTCTCCTGCTAACCCTTGTTATTTATCCCCCCCTTTTTTCCAGATTTTGCACAACTGATCCTTTCCCATCCCTCACATCCATCCAGTGGCACATTCCCATTCACGCTCTGCAGCAGGTAAACCACGGTTATAATGCCTATACAAATGTATCGCCCTTGCGCCCACCCCCTGGCTGCCTCACAGTCATGTGCTGAAGCACGTCACTGTCATGCGCACTCTGTGCGTTTCACTCGTGCGTTCCACCGCACGTCACCGGAAGTGATGCGCCTCCCATCACACCACTGACTTCCTTATAATGGCGCCGCCCGGTAGCCGTCCTCACGCCGCTGCAGCCTGTCTCCCTGCCACTGATGCTAATCCCGGACCTCCACTGCAGGTAGCGCTGCTGTCCTGCACACTTCTACCCTCACCGACCCTGTGACGATTCCCTCTCACCATGCTGTTTTGTCTTACAGGCGTCCTCTCACCTCACACTGTGATCCTGTCACCCCTTCACCCATGGTATGTAGCATCTGCCTCCCTGTTGTCACTTACCATACTTACCATCTGTGCTCCTTTTCCCTCCCTCTCTTACTCTTTCTCCTCTGCTTCTTTTGTCTTCTTCTTTTTCTCCCTTTTTCTTTCTTTTTTTCTCCTTCTGTTTCTCTCCTCTTTCCTCTTCCCCTACTCCTCCTTCTCTCTCCCTCTTTCTCTCCCTCTCTTTCTCTCCCTCTCTCTCTCTCCCTCTCTCTCTCTCCCTCTCTTTCTCTCCCTCTCTTTCTCTCCCTCTCTTTCTCTCCCTCTCTTTCTCTCCCTCTCTTTCTCTCCCTCTCCCTCTCTCCCTCTCCCTCTCTCCCTCTCTTGCCCTCCCTCTCTCCCTCTCTCCCTCTCTTGCTCTCCCTCTCTTGCTCTCCCTCTCTTGCTCTCCCCCCTCTCTCCCTCTCTTCCTCTCTTCCTCTCCCTCTCTTTCTCTTCCTCTCTTTCTCTTCCTCTCTTTCTCTTCCTCTCTTTCTCTTCCTCTCTTTCTCTTCCTCTCTTTCTCTTCCTCTCTTTCTCTTCCTCTCTTTCTCTTCCTCTCTTTCTCTTCCTCTCTTTCTCTCCCTCTCTCTCTCCCTCTCTTTCTCTCCCTCTCTTTCTCTCCCTCTCTTTCTCTTCCTCTCTTTCTCTTCCTCTCTTTCTCTCCCTCTCTTTCTCTCCCTCTCTTTCTCTCCCTCTCTTTCTCTCCCTCTCTTTCTCTCCCTCTCTCTTCTCTCCCTCTCTTTCTCTCCCTCTCTTTCTCTCCCTCTCCCTCTCTTCCGCTCCCTCTCTTTCTCTCCCTCTCTTTCTCTCCCTCTCTTTCTCTCCCTCTCTTTCTCTCCCTCTCTTTCTCTCCCTCTCTTTCTCTCCCTCTCTTGTTTCCCTCTCCACTCTCCTTGGTATTGATACCAGTCTCGGCTGTTCAATTTGAATAATCAGCTTCGGCTGTTTGCCTCAACCTGTATTACTTGACCAGTACTATCTCCTATGGTACGCAAGTTTGTTGCCATATTTGTACTAATTATCTCTCTCTCCATATGATTAAGAGCATACTCTGCAAAAACGTGTGGAACCTTACCATTATTTGCAATCCTCCGGTTGTCCTCCGAGACCCGCATTTCCATATTCTGACCAGTGATGTACGTTCCGCAGTATATTTTCATGTATATTTGTATTATTTTGTACATATTCTATGTATCACCTGTATATAATGCACTCATTATTGTTATTGTCTTCACACCTTTTCAGGCAACGACCTTGAAAAAGGCTTTATGCCGAAACGTTGGTGCCGTTGCTCTGGTTAGGTTCCTTTTGCAGTGTACTAGCCAATAAATTCACTTTTGCATAATTCCCCTCTCGTCTTCAATTTGAGTGCTGGGATTCGCTTTACTGGATGTACAGGATACTGACACTGACACTGAGGGGTATGGGATAATGACACTGACACTGGGGGGTACAGGATTATGACACTGACACTGGGGGGTACAGGATACTGACACTGGCACTGGGGGTACAGGATAATGACACTGGCACTGGGGGTACAGGATAATGACACTGGGGGGTACAGGATAATGCCATTGACACTGGGGGGTACAGGATAATGACACTGACACAGGGGGTACAGGATAATGACAATGACACTGGGGGTACAGGATAATGACACTGGGGGTACAGGATAATGACACTGGCACTGGGGGTAAAGGATAATGACACTGGGGGGTACAGGATACTAACACTGGCACTGGGGGTACAGGATAATGCCATTGACACTGGGGGGGTACAAGATAAGACACTTGATATCAAAGAATGGGAAAGCTTAAAGCTGAGGACTAGAGTTGAGCGCGGTTCGCGGTTCGAGGTTCTCCAGTTCGCGGCTCGAGTGATTTTGGGGGCTGTTCTAGATAGAACTAGAACTCGAGCTTTTTGCTAAAGCTCGATATTTCTAGATACATTCGAGAACGGTTCTAGCAGCAAAAGGACAAGCTAATTACTAGTTGGCATTCCGCTGTAATAGTGTAAGTCACTCTGTGACTCACATTATTATGAAATTTCAGTGTATAGTGTGCGGGAACAGCGCATTCAGATCACTGCTGTATGGATAATGGCGATCGCCATTTTTTTTTTTTTTCCTTGTCTTCCTTCCCTAAGCGCGCGCGTGTAGTGGGGCGGGCCAGCATGTCAGCCAATCCCAGACACAAACACAGCTAAGTGGACTTTTAGCCAGAGAAGCAACGGCATGTGTGATAGGATGTCCATGTCACATGTCCCTGCATTATAAAAATGAGTATCTGCCCGTCTGGACGCCATTATCTCTTCTGTGTCCTTGGTGTCAGTCACCGCTGGCGCAGCGCCTATCTCCGATACTGCTGTGTACGCTCTATACACAGCGCTGTACAGCATAGGGATAGCACTTTCTATCAGTCCTTTTAAGGGCTAATACCGGCAGGGTCAGAGCCATAGGTGACAGGTCCGTGAAAACAGAGTTTAACAGCTACACAAGATGACAGCATCTGTGTAGCTAAGGTCAGGGATTTCCTCGCTGCATTTCCCCATTAGGAGGGATAGAAAGGCAGGCTTCCTTTCCTCTACCCAGAGACCCACAACCCTGCCACTGTACCCTCCTGCCCTTTGCACACTCAAACTCATTGTTACTAAGCCATTATACTAGCAAACACTGAGTGAACTTAGTGGCATCATAAAAGTGGCTGTTGGACTTCTGTATTGTCCCACTAGTGCAAAGATATTTGCAGCACGTCTGCCTGCATTGCACACTCAAACTCATTGTTACTAAGCCATTATACTAGCAAACACTGAGTGAACTTAGTGGCATCATAAAAGTGGCTGTTGGACTTCTGTATTGTCCCACTAGTGCAAAGATATTTGCAGCACGTCTGCCTGCATTGCACACTCAAACTCATTGTTACTAAGCCATTATACTAGCAAACACTGAGTGAACTTAGTGGCATCATAAAAGTGGCTGTTGGACTTCTGTATTGTCCCACTAGTGCAAAGATATTTGCAGCACGTCTGCCTGCATTGCACACTCAAACGCATTGTTACTAAGCCATTATACTAGCAAACACTGAGTGAACTTAGTGGCATCATAAAAGTGGCTGTTGGACTTCTGTATTGTCCCACTAGTGCAAAGATATTTGCAGCATGTCTGCCTGCATTGCACACTCAAACTCATTGTTACTAAGCCATTATACTAGCAAACACTGAGTGAACTTAGTGGCATCATAAAAGTGGCTGTTGGACTTCTGTATTGTCCCACTAGTGCAAAGATATTTGCAGCATGTCTGCCTGCATTGCACACTCAAACTCATTGTTACTAAGCCATTATACTAGCAAACACTGAGTGAACTTAGTGGCATCATAAAAGTGGTTGTTGGCCTTCTGTATTGTCCCACTAGTGCAAAGATATTTGCAGCACGTCTGCCTGCATTGCACACTCAAACTCATTGTTATTAAGCCATTATACTAGCAAACACTGAGTGAACTTAGTGGCATCATAAAAGTGGCTGTTGGCCTTCTGTATTGTCCCACTAGTGCAAAGATATTTTCAGCACGTCTGCCTGCATTGCACACTCAAACTCATTGTTACTAAGCCATTATACTAGCAAACACTGAGTGAACTTAGTGGCATCATAAAAGTGGCTGTTGGACTTCTGTATTGTCCCACTAGTGCAAAGATATTTGCAGCATGTCTGCCTGCATTGCACACTCAAACTCATTGTTACTAAGCCATTATACTTGCAAACACTGCTGCCAGTTTAAGGGCCGTAGTTGCATTGTCAGGGATAATTATTGTTGTTTATTCTGCTGTTAATAAAGCTAGACCACCGCTGAAATCTACACCTCTCAATCTACCTCTCAATTTTTACTACCACATTTTAAGTGCACAATCTTGTCGCTATCAAAATGAGTGGCAAAATGACAGATGCTGGTGGAAAGGGGAAGAGGCGTGTTGGAAAAGGAAAAAAAGGGTTTGTCCGTGGGGAAGGTGGCAAAGCTCCATTAACATCTGCTGAAGATAGACCATCTACCAGCAAAAGTAAGATGTCTACTACTTACCGTGGACAATCCGTTGTGCTCCCTTTTTTACGGACACGAACAACTGGAACAAAAGGTAGATGATGGCCAAAAAAGGAAAATGCTTGAATGGATCTCAAGGGGTCCAACAAGTACCCTCTCCGCCACCTTAACTACCGCATCCAAAAAACACCAGTCCTCTGAGTTGTCATCCCAATCAAACTTGCTTTCTCCCAGCTCTGAAGTCTCCATCCGCCCTGCACAGTATGGTGGAACTGAGATGGCTGAGTCTGCAGAGCTGTTCAGTCACACTATAGCCTGGGAATCAGAGGTCTGCTCCCAAGCTACAGTGAGTACAGACCAGGAAATGGTCTGCAGTGATGCCCAGAACCTTTGTGACTCTGATTCAGGCCGTGAGGACCAAGTTTCTGAGCATAATGTTGACCCTTTTTCACAAACTGTTACACCTGTTGTTATAGACAATGAGGAACATACTGGTGACGATGAGACGCAGATGCCAGATTGGGATGACAACTTAAATATTCGGTCAGGGCAAGAAGAGGCTCGGTCTGAGGGGGAGGGGAGTGCAAACACAACAATTGATGAGGAAGTTCTAGATCCCACCTACTGTCAGGACCTCGAGGAGGTCAACAGAGACGGTGGAGGAGGATGCAACTGACGACGAAGTTACCTTGCGCCTTCCTGGACAGAGTAGGAGTACTGGTAGCACGTCTACAACTTCATCCTCAGCCACCACTGTGCCTCTGAGCACTAGTCGGGGTGGATCAGCAGGTCGCATGCCCTTTAAGCCTTGCCTAGCCTGGTCCTTTTTTGACATAGCAAAAGATCGCCCAAATTATGTGATCTGTAAAATTTGTCATGATTTTGTTAGTAGAGGGCAAAACCTCAGCAGTTTGACAACTTCTTCCATGAATCGTCACATGAATAAATATCATATGTCCCGGTGGGAAGCTCACCGTGCTGCAATGCGACCTAGTGGAGCGAACCATCCACTGCCTGCCCCTTCTAGTGCATCCGCGCGCTCTTCATCTTCTAGGACTGTGGGGACAGCTGTCACACCTGGTTTTCCACGCACAACTTCCACCACTGTAACCGCAACAGGCAGTTTGCTTGGTAGGTCGTCAGTTGGTTTGGAAGGGGAAACAAGTACATGTGTACAGCTCTCTCAGACATCGATAGCACCAACGTTGGATGAAGGCGACATCATGACTACACCTGCTCTTTCCTCACAAAGCTGCATTTTTCCAGGGACACCCTACTCAACACCGTCTCCACACAGCAGCCAGATCTCTGTCCCTCAGATGTGGACAAATAAAAGGCCATTTCCTGCGACCCATGACAAAGCTAAGAGGTTGACTTTATCCCTCTGTAAGCTCTTGGCTACCGAAATGCTGCCTTTCCGCCTGGTGGACACACAGGATTTTAGAGACCTTATGTCTGTCGCTGTGCCCCAGTACCAGATGCCCAGTCGCCACTACTTCTCTAAGAAAGGTCTGCCCGCGCTACACCCGCATGTCGCACACAACATCACCGCTTCCTTGAGAAACTCTGTGTGTCAACGAGTGCATTTCACCACCGATACTTGGACCAGTAAGCATGGACAGGGACGTTACATGTCGCTGACTGGGCACTGGGTAACTATGGTGATAGATGGTGAAGGGTCTGCTGCACAAGTCTTGCCGTCCCCACGACTTGTGTGTCAATCCTCTGTCTGTCCAAGTTCCGCCACTGCTTCTGCCTCCTCCACCTCGTCTGGGTCCTCCACCTCCGCCCCAAGCCTGCCAGGTCAGGCCACCAGCATTCACACTGCGCAGAAGGAATCACGCACCCCTCATTACTATGCTGGCAGCAGAGCGCAATGGCATCAGGCGGTCTTTAGCTTGACATGTCTTGGGAATAGGAGTCACACAGCTGAGGAGTTGTGGTCAGCTCTGCGGTCCGAGTTTAATAAATGGTTGTCTCCACTCAACCTGCAGCCAGGTAAGGCCGTGTGCGACAATGCTGCAAACCTGGGTGCGGCCCTTCGCCTGGGCAAGGTGACACACGTGCCTTGTATGGCTCACGTGTTGAACCTCGTTGTCCAGCAATTTTTAACACACTATCCCGGCCTAGATGGCCTTCTGACCAGGGCACGAAAACTGTCTGCTCACTCCCGCCGTTCAACCGCCGCAGCTGAGTGACTTGCATCGCTCCAGAAGTCTTTCGGCCTGCCGGTTCATCGCCTGAAATGCGATGTGCCGACACGTTGGAATTCGACTCTCCACATGTTACAGCGACTGTGGCAGCACCGCCGAGCCCTGGTGCAATACGTCATGACATATAGCCTGGGCCAACGAGATGCAGAGGTGGGGCAGGTCACCCTGATGGAGTGGTCTCAGATCAATGACCTATGCACCCTTCTGCACAGTTTCGACATGGCGACGAATATGTTTAGCGCTGACAATGCCATTATCAGCATGACAATTCCAGTCATTTACATGCTAGAGCACACGCTAAACACTATTCGGAGTCAGGGGGTGGGGCAACAGGAAGGGGAGGAACTACAGGAGGATTCACATGCGCAAGACACAACAACATCACCAAGGTCCAGACGTTCATCGTCACCAACCCGGCAGGCATGGGACCATGGGGGACAGGGATGAACAAGGACGCATGGTAGCAGGCGAAATGTTGAGGAAGGTGCAGGAGAACATGAAGAAATGGAGGACGAACTGTCCATGGACATGGAAGACTCAGCGGATGAGGGAGACCTTGGTCAAATTTCAGTTGAAAGAGGTTGGGGGGAGATGTCAGAGGAAGAAAGAACGGTTAGCACCTCTATGCCACAAACACAGCGTGGACTTGGTCCGCATGGCTGCGCAAGACACATGAGCTCCTTCTTGCTGCACTACCTCCAACATGACCCTCGTATTGTCAAAATTAGAAGTGATGATGACTACTGGATTGCCACACTATTAGATCCCCGGTACAAGTCCAAATTTTGTGACATAATTCCAGCCATAGAAAGGGACGCACGTATGCAGGAGTATCAGCAGAAGCTGTTACTCGATCTTATCTCGGCTTTTCCACCAAACAACCGTGCAGGTGCAGGGAGTGAATCTCCCAGTTGTAACTTGACAAACATGGGACGGTCTCGTCATCTTCAACAGTCTACCCGTACCAGTAGCACCGTATCTGGTGCTGGTAACAGCAATTTTATGGAATCTTTTCATCATTTTTTTAGACCGTCCTTTGCAAGGCCACCAGAGACAACAAGTCTGACACATAGTCAACGGCTGGAGAGGATGATACAGGAGTATCTGCAAATGAACATTGATGCCATGACTTTGCAAATGGAGCCTTGATCATTTTGGGCTTCAAATCTTGAAAAATGTCCAGAGCTCTCAACTTACGCCTTGGAGATTGGAGATTTTGTCGTGTCCAGCTGCCAGCGTTGTCTCTGAAAGTGTCTTCGGTGCTGTTGGGTGCGTCTGTCCAGTGACAATGTGGACAGACTAACGTTCATCAAAATGAACAAGTCATGGATCCCCAAGGAATTTACTACCCCTGTGTCATCCTGGGGAGAGTAAATGCTTGTGGATTTGGAATGTGCTTGATGCAAATCAAAACATCCTGTTTACAACTAGGGCACAAGTGCTGCCACTGATGGGGTGTCTGTGTGGCCCAATTTTTGGAAAAAAGGGAGACTCCGCTTGGAGTAACCCTTGCTTGCTGTGTTTTTTAAAAGGAGCCAAGATGAACAAGTCATGGTTCAGCAAAGAATTTGCTACCTACCCTGGTGTCATCCTGGGGACGGTTAAGAATGGCGTATTTTTGAATGTGCTTGATGCAAATCTAGCTGTGAAGTGTACAACTGGGGCACAACTGCTGCCACTGAAAGGGTGGGTGTGTGTGGGGCCCAATTTTTGGAAAAAATGGAGACTCCGCTTGGAGCAACCCCTGCTTGCATTGTTTTTTAAAAGGAGCCAAGATGAACAAGTCATGGTTCAGCAAAGACTTTGCTACCTACCCCAGTGTCATCCTGTGAAAGGGTTAAGAATGGCGTATTTTTGAATGTGCTTGATGCAAATCTAGCTGTGAAGTGTACAACTGGGGCACAACTGCTGCCACTGAAAGGGTGGGTGTGTGTGGGGCCCAATTTTTGGAAAAAAGGGAGACTCCACTTGGAGTAACCCTTGCTTACAGTGTTTTTAAAAAGGAGCCAAGATAAACAGAGCTGGGATCAGGAAAGACTTAGCTACCTACCCCGGTGTCATGCTGGGGACGGTTAATTATGGCGTATTTTTGAATGTGCTTGATGCAAATCTAGCTGTGAAGTGTACAACTGGGGCACAACTGCTGCCACTGAAGGGGTGGGTGTGTGTGGGGCCCAATTTTTGGAAAAAAGGGAGACTCCGCTTGGAGTAACCCTTGCTTACAGTGTTTTTAAAAAGGAGCCAAGATGAACAGAGATGGGATCAGGAAAGACTTAGCTACCTACCCCGGTGTCATCCTGGGGACGGTTAAGAATGGCGTATTTTTGAATGTGCTTGATGCAAATCTAGCTAGGAAGTGTACAACTGGGGCACAACTGCTGCCACTGAAGGGGTGGGTGTGTGTGGGGCCCAATTTTTGTAAAAAAAGGGAGACTCCGCTTGGAGTAACCCCTGCTTGCTGTGTTTTTTAAAAGGAGCCAAGATGAACAAGTCATGGTTCAGCAAAGACTTTACTACCTACCCCGGTGTCATAGTTACATAGTTACATAGTTACATAGTTACTAAGGTTGAAAAAAGACCTAGGTCCATCTAGTTCAACCTTCCTCCACCAGTTCTACACCTGGTCACCAAGTCATTTATAACCAACAATGTTGTGTGTACTGAGGAAATCATCCAGCCCTTTTTTGAAAGCTGTTATAGTATCTGCCATTACTACCTCTTGTGGTAGGGCATTCTACAGTCTGACTGCTCTAACTGTAAATAACCCTTTCCTATTTAGCTGTCGGAATCGCTTTTCTTCAACTCGCAGTGAATGCCCCCTGGTCCTTAGTATTGTCTTCGGAAGAAATAAGTTATGTGCCAGTCCTTTATATTGACCACACATGTATTTATACATATAAATGAGATCTCCTCTGAGACGTCTTTTTTCTAAGCTAAACATATCTAACTTTTTCAACCTGTCATCATATGGGAGGCCTTCCATTCCTTGTAGTAGTCTAGTTGCCTGCCTTTGAACTGACTCTAACTTCTGAATGTCCTTTTTAAAATGTGGAGCCCAAAACTGAATTCCATATTCCAGATGTGGCCTTACAAGTGATTTATAGAGGGGTAACAATAAGTTGGGATCACGGGATCTAATCTCTCTTTTTATACACCCTAGAATCTTGTTTGCTTTTGCAGCTGCTGCTTGACACTGAGTGCTGCTGCTCAGCTTATTTGTAATGAGAATACCCAAGTCCTTCTCCTGTTCTGTAGTCCCGAGTTTACTTCCATTTAATGTATACGCAGTTATAGGATTACTCCGTCCTAGGTGCATTACTTTACATTTATCAACATTAAATCTCATTTGCCAAGTATCTGCCCATTCTGACATCTTATCCAGATCTTTTTGTAATATTATACTATCAAGTTCAGTTTTTAATATCCTACATAATTTGGTGTCATCAGCAAAGACTGACACTTTACTATCAATCCCATCCACAAGGTCATTAATAAAGAGATTAAAAAGAATTGGTCCTAGCACAGATCCCTGCGGCACCCCACTGCTGACTATGGCCCAATTAGAGAATGTTCCATTTATGACTACTCTTTGTTTCCTATCTTTTAGCCAATTCCTTACCCAGTTGCATATAGTTTCCCCTAGTCCTTGCTTCTGGAGCTTTAGTATAAGGCTATTATGTGGTACAGTATCAAATGCCTTTGCAAAGTCCAAATAAATGACATCAGCTGCATTACCAATATCCAGGTTTGCACTTACCCCCTCATAGAACCCCAACAGGTTGGTTAGACACGACTTACCTTTCATGAATCCATGCTGTCTGTCAGTTATTATATTATTTTCTGCAACATATTTTTGCATGTCATCCCTTAAAATGCCCTCAAAAACTTTGCATACTACTGATGTCAGGCTTACTGGACGGTAGTTGCCTGGATCTACCCTCTTACCTTTCTTAAATATCGGTACCACATCAGCAATCCTCCAATCCTGAGGCACGAACCCTGTTACAAGCGAGTCTAAAAAGATGAGATACAGTGGTCTGTCAATTACGGAGCTCAATTCCCTCAATATTCGTGGATGAATGCCATCTGGCCCTGGGGATTTGTCAATGTTTAATTTTCTCAGACGTAGGCGTACTTCTTCTTGCGTTAAATTAATTATATCGGGTGGTGAACTTTGATTTTTCCTTTGTTGAATAATGCCTGGTACAGTCAGTTCCTTGGTGAACACAGATGAGAAATGACTATTTAATATCTCAGTCTTTTGTTTGTCCTCTAAAACTAACTTGTTATTATAATTTAAGGGATCCTGGGGATGGTTAAGAATGGCGTATTTTTGAATGTGCTTGATGCAAATCTAGCTGTGAGGTGTACAACTGGGGCACAACTGCTGCCACTGAAGGGGTGGGTGTGTGTGGGGCCCAATTTTTGGAAAAAAGCGAGACTCCGCTTGGAGTAACCCTTGCTTACAGTGTTTTTAAAAAGGAGCCAAGATGAACAGAGCTGGGATCAGGAAGGACTTAGCTACCTACCCCGGTGTCATCCTGGGGACGGTTAATTATGGCGTATTTTTGAATGTGTTTGATGCAAATCTAGCTGTGAAGTGTACAAGTGGGGCACAACTGCTGCCACTGAAGGGGTGGGTGTGTGTGGGGCCCAATATTTGGAAAAAAGGGAGACTCCGCTTGGAGTAACCCCTGCTTGCATTGTTTTTTAAAAGGAGCCAAGATGAACAAGTCATGGTTCAGCAAAGACTTTACTACCTACCCCGGTGTCATAGTTACATAGTTACATAGTTACATAGTTACTAAGGTTGAAAAAAGACCTAGGTCCATCTAGTTCAACCTTACTCCACCTTTTCTCGCTCTCGTTATGAATAAATTTAAATTTTTTTGATATGGCTAAACCATCAACAGTATGATTTTGTAAATTTGTTTTTTTTCTTTCTTTCTCTCTCGTTTCCTTTAAAGCATGCGTCATCTACAAGGCCACCAAGTCATTTATAACCAACAATGTTGTGTGTACTGAGGAAATCATCCAGCCCTTTTTTGAAAGCTGTTATAGTATCTGCCATTACTACCTTTTGTGGTAGGGCATTGCACAGTCTGACTGCTCTAACTGTAAAGAACCCTTTCCTATTTAGCTGTCGGAATCGCTTTTCTTCAACTCGCAGTGAATGCCCCCTGGTCCTTAGTATTGTCTTCGGAAGAAATAAGTTATGTGCCAGTCCTTTATATTGACCACACATGTATTTATACATATAAATGAGATCTCCTCTGAGACGTCTTTTTTCTAAGCTAAACATATCTAACTTTTTCAACCTGTCATCATATGGGAGGCCTTCCATTCCTTGTAGTAGTCTAGTTGCCTGCCTTTGAACTGACTCTAACTTCTGAATGTCCTATTTAAAATGTGGAGCCCAAAACTGAATTCCATATTCCAGATGTGGCCTTACAAGTGATTTATAGAGGGGTAACAATACGTTGGGATCACGGGATCTAATCTCTCTTTCTATACACCCTAGAATCTTGTTTGCTTTTGCAGCTGCTGCTTGACACTGAGTGCTGCTGCTCAGCTTATTTGTAATGAGAATACCCAAGTCCTTCTCCTGTTCTGTAGTCCCGAGTTTACTTCCATTTAATGTATACGCAGTTATAGGATTACTCCGTCCTAGGTGCATTACTTTACATTTATCAACATTAAATCTCATTTGCCAAGTATCTGCCCATTCTGACATCTTATCCAGATCTTTTTGTAATATTATACTATCAAGTTCAGTTTTTAATTATCCTACATAGTTTGGTGTCATCAGCAAAGACTGACACTTTACTATCAATCCCATCCACAAGGTCATTAATAAAGAGATTAAAAAGAATTGGTCCTAGCACAGATCCCTGCGGCACCCCACTGCTGACTATGGCCCATTTAGAGAATGTTCCATTTATGACTACTCTTTGTTTCCTATCTTTTAGCCAATTCCTTACCCAGTTGCATATAGTTTCCCCTAGTCCTTGCTTCTGGAGCTTTAGTATAAGGCTATTATGTGGTACAGTATCAAATGCCTTTGCAAAGTCCAAATAAATGACATCAGCTGCATTACCAATATCCAGGTTTGCACTTATCCCCTCATAGAACCCCAACAGGTTGGTTAGACACGACTTATCTTTCATGAATCCATGCTGTCTGTCAGTTATTATATTATTTTCTGCAACATATTATTGCATGTCATCCCTTAAAATGCCCTCAAAAACTTTGCATACTACTGATGTCAGGCTTACTGGACGGTAGTTGCCTGGATCTACCCTCTTACCTTTCTTAAATATCGGTACCACATCAGCAATCCTCCAATCCTGAGGCACGAACCCTGTTACAAGCGAGTCTAAAAAGATGAGATACAGCGGTCTGTCAATTACGGAGCTCAATTCCCTCAATATTCGTGGATGAATGCCATCTGGCCCTGGGGATTTGTCAATGTTTAATTTTCTCAGACGTAGGCGTACTTCTTCTTGTGTTAAATTAATTATATCGGGTGGTGAACTTTGATTTTTCCCTTGTTGAATAATGCCTGGTACAGTCAGTTCCTTGGTGAACACAGATGAGAAATGCCTATTTAATATCTCAGTCTTTTGTTTGTCCTCTAAAACTAACTTGTTATTATATTTTAAGGGATCCTGGGGATGGTTAAGAATGGCGTATTTTTGAATGTGCTTGATGCAAATCTAGCTGGGAAGTGTACAACTGGGGCACAACTGCTGCCACTGAAGGGGTGGGTGTGTGTGGGGCCCAATTTTTGGAAAAAAGTGAGACTCCGCTTGGAGTAACCCTTGCTTACAGTGTTTTTAAAAAGGAGCCAAGATTAACAGAGCTGGGATCAGGAAATACTTAGCTACCTACCCCGGTGTCATCCTGGGGACAGTTAATAATGGCGTATTTTTGAATGTGCTTGATGCAAAGTTAGCTGTGAAGTGTACAACTGGGGCACAACTGCTGCCACTGAAGGGGTGGGTGTGTGTGTGGCCCAATATTTGGAAAAAAGGGAGACTCCGCTTGGAGTAACACTTGCTTGCTGTGTTTTTTAAAAGGAGCCAAGATGAATAAGTCATGGTTCAGCAAAGACTTTGCTACCTACCCCGGTGTCATCCTGGGGACGGTTAAGAATGGCGTATTTTTGAATGTGCTTGATGCAAATCTAGCTGTGAAGTGTACAACTGGGGCACAACTGCTGCCACTGAAGGGGTGGGTGTGTGTGGGGCCCAATTTTTGGAAAAAAGGGAGACTCCGCTTGGAGTAACCCCATCTTGCTGTGTTTTTTAAAAGGAGCCAAGATGAACAAGTCATGGTTCAGCAAAGACTTTGCTACCTACCCCGGTGTCATCCAGGGGACGGTTAAGAATGGCGTATTTTTGAATGTGCTTGATGCAAATCTATCTGTGAAGTGTACAAACTGGGGCACAACTGCTGCCACTGAAGGGGTGGGTGTGTGTGGGGCCCAATTTTTGGAAAAAAGGGAGACTCCGCTTGGAGTAACCCTTGCTTACAGTGTTTTTAAAAAGGAGCCGAGATGAACAGAGCTGGGATCAGGAAAGACTTAGCTACCTACCCCGGTGTCATGCTGGGGACGGTTAATTATGGCGTATTTTTTAATGTGCTTGATGCAAATCTAGCTGTGAAGTGTACAACTCGGGCACAACTGCTGCCGCTGAAGGGGTGGGTGTGTGTGTGGCCCAATTTTTGGAAAAAAGGGAGACTCCGCTTGGAGTAACACTTGCTTGCTGTGTTTTTTAAAAGGAGCCAAGATGAACAAGTCATGGTTCAGCAAAGACTTTGCTACCTACCCCGGTGTCATCCTGGGGACGGTTAAGAATGGCGTATTTTTGAATGTGCTTGATGCAAATCTAGCTGTGAAGTGTACAACTGGGGCACAACTGCTGCCACTGAAGGGGTGGGTGTGTGTGGGGCCCAATTTTTGGAAAAAAGGGAGACTCCGCTTGGAGTAACCCTGGCTTACAGTGTTTTTAAAAAGGAGCCAAGATGAACAGAGCTGGTATCAGGAAAGACTTAGCTACCTACCCCGGTGTCATGCTGGGGACGGTTAATTATGGCGTATTTTTGAATGTGCTTGATGCAAATCTAGCTGTGAAGTGTACAACTGGGGCACAACTGCTGCCACTAAAGGGGTGGGTGTGTGTGGGGCCCAATTTTTGGAAAAAAGGGAGACTCCGCTTGGAGTAACCCCTGCTTGCATTGTTTTTTAAAAGGAGCCAAGATGAACAAGTCATGGTTCAGCAAAGACTTTGCTACCTACCCCGGTGTCATCCTGGGGACGGTTAAGAATGGCGTATTTTTGAATGTGCTTGATGCAAATCTAGCTGTGAAGTGTACAACTGGGGCACAACTGCTGCCACTGAAGGGGTGGGTGTGTGTGGGGCCCAATTTTTGGAAAAAAGGGAGACTCCGCTTGGAGTAACCCTTGCTTGCAGTGTTTTTAAAAAGGAGCCGAGAAGAACAGAGCTGGGATCAGGAAAGACTTAGCTACCTACCCCGGTGTCATCCTGGGGACGGTTAATTATGGCGTATTTTTGAATGTGCTTGATGCAAATCTAGCTGTGAAGTGTACAACTGGGGCACAACTGCTGCCACTGAAGGGTTGGGTGTGTGTGGGGCCCAATTTTTGGAAAAAAGGGAGACTCCACTTGGAGTAACTCCTGCTTACTGTGTTTTTTAAAAGGAGCCAAGATGAACAAGTCATGGTTCAGCAAAGACTTTGCTACCTACCCCAGTGTCATCCTGGTGACGGTTAAGAATGGCGTATTTTTGAATGTGCTTGATGCAAATCTAGCTATGAAGTGTACAACTGGGGCACAACCGCTGCCACTGAAGGGGTGGGTGTGTGTGGGGCCCAATTTTTGGAAAAAAGGGAGACTCCGCTTGGAGTAACCCTGGCTTACAGTGTTTTTAAAAAGGAGCCAAGATGAACAGAGCTGGGATCAGGAAGGACTTAGCTACCTACCCCGGTGTCATCCTGGGGACGGTTAATTATGGCGTATTTTTGAATGTGTTTGATGCAAATCTAGCTGTGAAGTGTACAAGTGGGGCACAACTGCTGCCACTGAAGGGGTGGGTGTGTGTGGGGCCCAATTTTTGGAAAAAAAGCGAGACTCCGCTTGGAGTAACCCCTGCTTGCTGTGTTTTTTATGTTCAATCTATTTTTATTGGAAGTTATCAGGATTACAAAAAAAAATCAACATAGAGTCATATAACAAGTTATGCAAAGAAAGCAATCTGCAGAGAGCAGCCTGCCGGTGTCCCGTACAAGCTGCATATCGATTCTTAGGCATTTTCAAAACCTTTGAAGCGTGTGTAATGATGAACACAACAAGTTCGTGGATTTGCAGTACCAAAATTGAAATTCAGAGAATATATGCAAAGAACGTATTCTTATTCAAACCTTCAAAAATTTAAAGATTATGCCCATGTTCAGACTGCTAGTATTAAGAAAAGCAAGCTCAGGAGTAGAAATGTCAAGTTTCAAAATTAGAAGCGGGGATCAAGCAAGCCTAGTAAGTTAATACTTTAGTATTCCCTCGCTCAATGGAAAAAGCTTGCTGACCGGAGCCATTAAAATTGTGAATGAAACAACAAAAATATTTATAAAATAATATATACATATCTCTCATTATTCCAATATAAGATCAGCAGAAAATACCATAGGCATAAAGAGTTTGAAAGAATAAGAAAGGAAAAGGATATGGAGGAGAAAGCAGAAAGAGAGAAGAGGAAAGTGGGGAAGAGATGGGGAGAAAGAAAGGAGATGGAGAGGGGGAGGAAGGGGGGGGGGGGTTCCTCTGAGGTCTACGTCCTCAAAACAGTTTATGGAAGTCAGGTGAATCCCTAAACATTATCCAATCGTTCCAGGTCCTGTAAAATTTATCTCTGGTGTCCACGCCCTCGGCTGCAAGCTCCTCCATCCTACAAATATTTGCCATCTCCATGTACCACTCGGAAATAGGAGGGATTATGGAAGTTTTCCAGTATCTAGGAATGGTGGAGCATGCCGCCGCAAGGCAGAACCGCAGAATATCTCGCTTATGATATGTGATAGCGTGAGGTAAGACAGAGAGGAGTGTTATCTTGGGACAGTTCTCAACTGTTTTCCCAGTTATGAGATGGTAGTTCGAGAGTACTTTTTGCCAGAACTGCTGTATTCCTTCACATTCCCACCAAATGTGAGTCATTGTGCCAACCTCCCGTTCACATCTCCAACACATTGCTGACACCGTAGGGAATATTGAATGAAGCTTAGCTGGGAATTGGTACCATCTCGTCAAGATTTTAAAATTTTTCTCCTGTGTGGCGCACGTAGCTGATAATTTATGTGTGAATAAAAAGCATTTTTCCCATTCAGCTGGTGAGATATGTTGTTTCAGCTCACTTTCCCAAGCCAACTGGTAGCCTCGTTTGCCTGAGGTCCCAATTTCATTGAGAATGCTGTACAGCTGAGAAACCGGGCGTTCAGGCTGATCTTTTTTCGTAAACAGTTTTTCAATGGCGTTGTATGTGTCTCGAACTCGGCCACTGGACCCCAGCGCGGATACAAAGGCCTGCAGCTGGAAAAATTCCAACCACTTCCTTCCCCCGCCCAGATGCTGAGCTTGAAAAAATTGGAGGGACGGAACCTTGCCATCAATCAGGATGCTCCCCAACCGGGTGTCCTCCTCTGCCCTCCAGCCGAGAAAGCTTCTTTGTTGATATCCTGGGCGGAACGATGGAGTGGAGAATAAAGGTGTGAGAGGACCAATATGTTGTGTAGGGGATAACTTATTGGATATTGTATGCCAGACCCTAAGAGTGTCTTTGGTGAAGTCTGAGTATGAACCCACCTCAGAGAGGTCAGTGATGGGCAGCCATGGAAGGTGATGAAGTGGTATCTCCAGCCCCTCCTGCTCCACCTGTATCCACTGCTTGGAGACCTTGTTAAAATGCCAGTCCACCAGGCGGGACATGGCCGCAGCCTGCATGTAGCCCCTAAAATTGGGGAGACCGGCCCCACCCAGTGCCCTAGGGAGGGTCAGGGTGCGGAGATTAATTCTAGGCTTCAACCTACCCCACACGAAACGAATGATGGCTGATTGAAGGCTACAAAAGAAGCTGGAGGGGGGGGAAATGGGGATAGTCTGAAAATAATATAGAAAACGTGGCAGAATGTCCATTTTCACCACATTCATTCTACCCATCCATGATAATTTTAGACCCCCGTAAGATTTAAAGTTTTTGATTGTGCTCTCTAGCAGTGGTAGGTAATTGAGTGTGTAGAGCTTCGAGATGTCTGTCGGTATGTGGATGCCCAAGTATTTGATGGTGGAAGGTCGCCATTTAAATGGGAAGTTGTCCCTTGCCCTTGTGACGTCCTCCTGAGACAGCGAAATATTTAAGGCTTCTGATTTTGTGAGGTTAACTTTAAAGTTACTAAGGAGGCTGAATCTTTCGAACTCTTTCATTATGGCTGGGCACGAAATATGGGGTTGGGAGACATAGACTAGTAGATCATCCGCATACAATGCAATTTTATGATGTTTATCCCCGACCTGAATCCCCTTAATGTTTATGTTTCCCCTAAGTGCGTTGGCTAAGTGTTCCATGACCACTACGTATAAGAGAGGGGACAAGGGGCATCCCTGTCTAGTCCCATTTCTCACCGCAATGGAAGAAGATAATGTCCCGTTAATTCTCACTCTGGCTGATGGATTGTCATATAGAGCATTAATTCTCTGTAGGAACCGGGGACCCAAACCCAATTGCTCCAGAGCTGCCTTCAGAAAGCTCCAATGGACCCTGTCGAAGGCCTTCTCTGCATCAATACTCAGAAGACCCAATGGGATTGATTTTTTCTTGGCCCTAGCAATAAGGGATAGAGTTTTGATCGTATTATCTCTTGCCTCCCGACCCTTAATGAACCCAACTTAGTCCAAGTTAATAACGGAGGGCAGGAGTGGTGCCAGCCTGTCGGCCAATAACTTGGAATAAAGTTTAAGGTCTATATTCAAAATAGATATGGGTCTATAGTTTGAAGCTAGAGATGGATCCTTCCCTGGTTTGGGGATCACGCTAATGTGGGCTTCTAAGGATTGTGGTGTTAACCGTGACTCTTCATCAATTGAGTTGAACGTTTTGGTCATAATCGGTGTTAATTGATCTTTGAGTATTTTATAAAAGGCCGGGGTAAACCCGTCTGGGCCTGGAGATTTTCCTGAGGGTGTGTTTTGAATTGCATTACAGATATCAGATTCTAAGAAATCTCCCTCCAGTGCCTCTACAGCGAGGCTATCTAAGGGGGATAGGGCCGTCTCCTGCACATATCTCTCAATTTTCCCTATCAGAGCCGCTGGCTGTATTTCCGAGTATTGCCCTTTGATATTATAAAGGTCCTCGTAATAAGACCGGAAGGTTTCCAGTATTACTGTCGGGTCATGAGATTTTTTATTGCCTCTAGTGGTAATACAAGGAATATAAGAGGTGTTGGCCCGGGGGTGTAAGAGTCGCGCTAGGGGGCGGCCGCATTTATCGGACGATGTATAATAATAACCTCGGAGTCTCTCTCTGTGTCGTGAGTATTTCTGATCCAGTAGGTCTCTAAGCGTAACCCTCTTAAGGACCAGTTCGGCCAGAACCGTAGAAGTGCGTGTTAATTTATGTAAATTTTCTAGTTCGTGGATTTGTGTCAGCAACTCCTCTACCTCCTTCATCTTTTCCTTTTTAATCCTGGAGCCATGTTTGATTAGTACTCCACGAAGGACACATTTCAATGCTTCCCATTGGGTAGGCAAAGAAGTCGGATCAGAGCCATGTATTTGTGTAAAGGAGTCAATTGAGGATTTCAGTTCTTCTAGGCAAAGAGTGTCTTTAAGTAGATTGTTATTCAATCGCCATGTCCATGAGCGTTGGGGAAAGGATGGGACCTGAAGGGATACGTAAATTGGGGCGTGATCGGACCAGAAAATTTCCCCTATGTCCGCCTTTGGGTTCCAAGCCAAGGCCCCATGGCTCACCAAGAAGAGATCTATTCTACTGTATGTATTGTGTGATGGGGAATAATATGTGTAGTCTCTACCTTGGGGGTTTAGAGTTCTCCACACATCTATCAGCCGGAGGGCATGGAGGGTCCGATTCAATGCACGAAATTCTCTGATACGGGTGACGTTCCGTCCCGATGAGGAGTCCAAGGCCGAGTTCATTGTGAAGTTGAAGTCACCTCCAATTACTGTTGTTCCTTCTGCAAAATCAGCGAGTAATGCTAAAAGGGTTCTGCAATGAGAGATCTGATTAGTGTTAGGAAGGTACCAGTTTGCCAGTGTGAACAGAGAGTTTGCTATTTTCAATTTAAGGAAAATATATCGACCCTGTTCGTCAATGTTTGAGTCTACTATAGTGTGTACCAGTTGTTTATGGAGTGCAATCGAGACCCCTTTTGATCTGGATTCGGGGTTGGTACTATGAAACCACACAGGGAAAAATCTGTCTCGAAATGTGGGTACATGATCTTTTTTAAAATGTGTCTCCTGTAACATAAGGACGTGGACTTGTTTCTTATGCATAGAGTACAGGACCTGTGAACGCTTTTGAGGGGTGTTAAAGCCTCGTATGTTAATTGAACAACAGTTAAGCGTTTGCTGTGTTTTTTAAAAGGAGCCAAGCTGAACAAGTCATGGTTCAGCAAAGACTTTGCTACCTACCCCGGTGTCATCCTGGGGACGATTAAGAATGGCGTATTTTTGAATGTGCTTGATGCAAATCTAGCTGTGAAGTGTACAACTGGGGCACAACTGCTGCCACTGAAGGGGTGGGTGTGTGTGGGGCCTAATGTTTGGAAAAAATGGAGACTCCGCTTGGAGTAACCCCTGCTTGCATTGTTTTTTAAAAGGAGCCAAGATGAACAAGTCATGGTTCAGCAAAGACTTTGCTACCTACCCCGGTGTCATCCTGTGAACGGGTTAAGAATGGCGTATTTTTGAATGTGCTTGATGCAAATCTAGCTGTGAAGTGTACAACTGGGGCACAACTGCTGCCACTGAAGGGGTGGGTGTGTGTGGCCCAATTTTTGGAAAAATGGGAGACTCCGCTTGGAGTAACCCTTGCTTACAGTGTTTTTAAAAAGGAGCCAAGATGAACAGAGCTGGGATCAGGAAAGACTTAGCTACCTACCCCGGTGTCATCCCTGGGACAGTTAATAATGGCGTATTTTTCAATGTGCTTGATGAAAAGTTAGCTGTGAAGTGTACAACTGGGGCACAACTGCTGCCGCTGAAGGGGTGGGTGTGTGTGTGGCCCAATTTTTGGAAAAAAGGGAGACTCCGCTTGGAGTAACACTTGCTTGCTGTGTTTTTTAAAAGGAGCCAAGATGAACAAGTCATGGTTCAGCAAAGACTTTGCTACCTACCCCGGTGTCATCCTGGGGACGGTTAAGAATGGCGTATTTTTGAATGTGCTTGATGCAAATCTAGCTGTGAAGTGTACAACTGGGGCTCAACTGCTGCCACTGAAGGGGTGGGTGTGTGTGGGGCCCAATTTTTGGAAAAAAGGGAGACTCCGCTTGCAGTAACCCCTGCTTGCTGTGTTTTTTAAAAGGAGCCAAGATGAACAAGTCATGGTTCAGCAAAGACTTTGCTACCTACCCCTGTGTCATCCAGGGGACGGTTAAGAATGGCGTATTTTTGAATGTGCTTGATGCAAATCTAGCTGTGAAGTGTACAACTGGGGCACAACTGCTGCCACTGAAGGGGTGGGTGTGTGTGGGGCCCAATTTTTGGAAAAAGGGGAGACTCCGCTTGGAGTAACCCTTGCTTACAGTGTTTTTAAAAAGGAGCCGAGATGAACAGAGCTGGGATCAGGAAAGACTTAGCTAACTACCCTGGTGTCATGCTGGGGACGGTTAATTATGGCGTATTTTTGAATGTGCTTGATGCAAATCTAGCTGTGAAGTGTACAACTGGGGCACAACTGCTGCCACTGAAGGGGTGTGTGTGTGTGGGGCCCAATTTTTGGAAAAAAGGGAGACTCCGCTTGGAGTACCACTTGCTTGCTGTGTTTTTTAAAAGGAGCCAAGATGAACAAGTCATGGTTCAGCAAAGACTTTGCTACTTACCCCGGTGTCATCCTGGGGACGGTTAATAATGGCGTATTTTTGAATGTGCTTGATGCAAATCTAGCTGTGAAGTGTACAACTGGGGCACAACTGCTGCCACTGAAGGGGTGGGTGTGTGTGGGGCCCAATTTTTGGAAAAAAGGGAGACTCCGCTTGGAGTAATCCCTGCTTGCTGTGTTTTTTAAAAGGAGCCAAGATGAACAAGTCATGGTTCAGCAAAGACTTTGCTACCTACCCCGGTGTCATCCTGGGGACGGTTAAGAATGGCGTATTTTTTAATGTGCTTGATGCAAATCTAGCTGTGAAGTGTACAACTGGAGCACAACTGCTGCCACTGAAAGGGTGGGTGTGTGTGGGGCCCAATATTTGGAAAAAAGGGAGACTCCGCTTGGAGTAACCCCTGCTTGCATTGTTTTTTAAAAGGAGCCAAGATGAACAAGTCATGGTTCAGCAAAGACTTTACTACCTACCCCGGTGTCATAGTTACATAGTTACATAGTTACATAGTTACTAAGGTTGAAAAAAGACCTAGGTCCATCTAGTTCAACCTTACTCCACCTTTTCTCGCTCTCGTTATGAATAAATTTAAATTTTTTTGATATGGCTAAACCATCAACAGTATGATTTTGTAAATTTGTGTTTTTTCTTTCTTTCTCTCTCGTTTCCTTTAAAGCATGCGTCATCTACAAGGCCACCAAGTCATTTATAACCAACAATGTTGTGTGTACTGAGGAAATCATCCAGCCCTTTTTTGAAAGCTGTTATAGTATCTGCCATTACTACCTCTTGTGGTAGGGCATTCTACAGTCTGACTGCTCTAACTGTAAATAACCCTTTCCTATTTAGCTGTCGGAATCGCTTTTCTTCAACTCGCAGTGAATGCCCCCTGGTCCTTAGTATTGTCTTCGGAAGAAATAAGTTATGTGCCAGTCCTTTATATTGACCACACATGTATTTATACATATAAATGAGATCTCCTCTGAGACGTCTTTTTTCTAAGCTAAACATATCTAACTTTTTCAACCTGTCATCATATGGGAGGCCTTCCATTCCTTGTAGTAGTCTAGTTGCCTGCCTTTGAACTGACTCTAACTTCTGAATGTCCTATTTAAAATGTGGAGCCCAAAACTGAATTCCATATTCCAGATGTGGCCTTACAAGTGATTTATAGAGGGGTAACAATACGTTGGGATCACGGGATCTAATCTCTCTTTCTATACACCCTAGAATCTTGTTTGCTTTTGCAGCTGCTGCTTGACACTGAGTGCTGCTGCTCAGTTTATTTGTAATGAGAATACCCAAGTCCTTCTCCTGTTCTGTAGTCCCGAGTTTACTTCCATTTAATGTATACGCAGTTATAGGATTACTCCGTCCTAGGTGCATTACTTTACATTTATCAACATTAAATCTCATTTGCCGGGGGCGTGTCCAGGATGCTGAGCTGAGTGGACGTGGGGAAGAGGAGCTCCTGTTGACCCTCAGCTAAATCAGCACTTATCATAAGCACAAACCTACTCACCGGCTCTCAGGATGGGACCACGGAGGATTAAACCATCGCAGCAGGCATCGGTGGCCCCCCCGCTGCACACCACGGCGCTGGATACTTTCTTGGGCCTGGAACAGGGTCCAGGGGAGGCCCGGACGCCATCTTTCCAGGAGCATGGAGGGGAAATGGAGGCACTGGCCCGGCCTGCTAAGCAGCAAGAGAAGGAGGAGTGGGTGAGCGGGGACACAGGGGAAAGTGGAGGAATCTCTGCAGCAGTTCCAACAGGGAATGCCTTGGCTCAGCAGCCCTGCACTGCATCGGATCCTCAGGCACAGCAGCAGCAGGCCCAGGAGCACATAGTGGCTGTGGGAGATAAGGTGGAGGTCGGGGGGCAGCCCTCCCCACTGCCGGGAGAAGGGACTGCAGCCACAGCTGGTAATATCAGGGAACAGAGCAGCCTGCTTCCCCCCTCTGGGCCTCGGTGTGGAGATCAACCTTCCCAGCTTCCCCAGCACCAGACTAAAACTCCAGTGTCTATTACTGCAGGTGCTCACCTTAAAGGGCCAGACACCTTCTATAAGGACATGCATGATTTCATAAGTAAACTTCCTTCTAAAGAGGACTTTCAATGCCTCATACGTGAGGTTAAAGCAACTTGCAGGTCAGAAATAGCTGAAGTGAGGAGAGATTTGCAGCAATTGTCTAGCAGAATTGAATCCCTGGAGGAAGAGCATGACATCACCAGATCCCATGTATCAGAATTACACAAACTGGCAACATCGCAACAAAAAATAATGGAGGATATGCAGTCTCACATAGAGGATCTCGACAACAGAGGACGCCGTTGCAATGTCCGTGTGAGGGGGGTCCCAGAGTCAGATGGGCCCGAGGACACAAACTCCATACTACAATCCATCTTTAATGAAGTGTTGGACGCTCCCCCTTCTAACATCATCAAGCTGGACAGGGCACACAGGGCTTTACAGCCGAAGAATTTATCCACCCAACCCCGGGACATCATTTGTTGCATTCACGACTTCTCCACCAAAGAACTGATCATGGCTAAGGCTAGAATGAGGCGCACGGCACCTGTGTTCAATGGCAAGGAAATCCAGCTTTTCCCGGATCTTTCTCGCATCACACTCCAGAAAAGGCGGCACCTCAAACCCCTTCTCACGAGCCTGAAGGAGCACCAGGTTCCATACCGCTGGGGTTACCCGTTTGCACTAACAGCGCGAAGAGGGGGTAAATCGGCGACCCTTCGCACTCCAGCAGATACCACTCTGTTCTGTGAAGCACTGGACATTCCAGCGGTCTGTATCCCAGATTGGGACTTGCAAAGGTTGGAAGGGCCGCCCCCTCCCGTGTGGTCCAAGGTGAGGGGTGGAGGGCGTGGGGCTTTGGGGGGGAGAGGAGGTAGGGGCCGCGGGTCGCCCCCCTCCCCGGCTCACCGTTGAGGACACTTCTTAACCTGGTTGGTGCCTATTTCTTATACCCTCTGAGTTCCAGTGGCTGAGCATGCTTTGTGATACTGTGACTCTCTCTACAGCAAGCCTCTGACTGTCCATTGTGTCATCTGCGGCCCTCTGGGTCTGTTGAGCTGCATAAGGGGGGGGGCTGTAGCCACAATGATGCCGTGGGTGGTAGGGGGGTTGGCGGGAGCCCGGTCCCCTTACTTGGAGTTAGTGGTTGAGGTTTTTTGTTTTGTTTTTTTTTCCCTTGTTTCCTTTTGGCACGGGCCCGTGCCCACTGGACTGACCCCCGTGGGAGGGCTACTGGGGAGTGAGGTGGGTGGCTCTCTTAGCTCAGACGGGTTGGGGAACCTCCCTCTAGGTCTCTCCCTTCCGGGTTGACCCCCCGGGAATCTATGCCTAAGGTTTATGCATTTTGGTTAATGTTCTTAATTCATGTTCATTTCTATGTTTGTCCTTGTCTTCCCCCCTCCCCGATGTTTTTTCCTTATGTGTCCTTTCAGGTACCACCCCTTCTAGAGTCCCTGGGAGCTGCGGCCCTTTGTCGTATGGACCATCTCCTCTGGCCGGCTTCACAGGGGAAGTCATGCCCCCGACGGTATAGGTGTGCCATTAGCTTTTTCTTACTTCTAAGTTTTAGATATGACCCGCATTATCTCTCTTAACGTAAAAGGTCTGAATTCACCCCGTAAGAGGAAATTGCTGCTACAGGAACTGAAAACATCAGGTGCAGACATAGCCTTTATCCAAGAAACACATTTTGTGGAATCAAACACTTTCAAATTTGCGTCCCACCGCTTTCCCATCCATTACTCGGCTTACTCGGGCTCCAAGAGGGGGGGAGTTGCTATTTTAATATCCTCCAGTTGTCCTCTACAAATTACGGGTTCTCACTGCGATCCAGAGGGTAGATATGTGATTCTGGAGGGCCAACTGGGGGGATCCCCGCACATAATGGCCAACATTTATGCACCTAATGAAGGGCAGATACGCTTTCTTAAGAAAATACTCGATCTGATAGGCGGACTGGCACCGGCCTCTACGGTGTTGGGGGGAGACTTTAACATCCCTTTTTCGGAGGTGGCCGACAGACTCTCTGTGGGTGGACACCCTCCATCAGGTGCTTTGAAAAATTTGTCCCGGGACTTTCGTAGGCTCATTAGATCAGGGGCTTTATACGACGCTTGGAGGGTGGACCACCCGGGAGAGAAGGCCTTTTCCTTCTACTCGCATCCGCATCAGACGCACACCAGAATAGACTATTTTTTCATTGACTCACAGCTGCTGGGGCGTCTTGAGAGGGTGGAAATGGGATCCATTACGTGGTCAGACCATTCCCCACTCATAATGGACTTCAAGAAAGATGGTCCTCGACCTAGGCCTCAGCATTGGCGCCTTAATGAATCTCTGATCAAAAATCCCGACACTAGGGCCTTTTTAAATAAGCAACTGGTCGAATTCTTTCAGTTGAACACGGGCACGGTCACGTCGCCGGCAACACTCTGGGAAGCTCACAAGGCAGTGATGAGGGGACTATGCATTAGAGAGGGCGCCAGGGCTAAAAAGAATGCCACAAGCCAGCGGGACTCTATAACGGCCCATCTTAAGCTACAGGAGGGGAGACTGGCGGCTGCCCCATCACTGACTATTCTTAGGAGAGTCATCAGCCTTAGGGAAAAGTTGAGAGACTTGGCAATTGGCAGAGCAGAAAAATTGCTAACCTTTTCCAAACAAAGATACTATGAAAGGAGTAATAAGGCTCATACCTTACTCGCCAGGCAGCTTAAGGAGCGCGCTACATCCTCATGCCCTCAGGCTCTGCGCGACGAAAAGGGCACTATCCACTATCACCCCGCTTCAATAGCTGACATTTTTTTCAATTACTACAACAAGCTTTATAACCTTCCGGTTCCCCCGGGCATGGCTTCGCGCGGGGCTGGGGCACTTGGGGACTATTTTTCGGCCCTTGAGCTCCCTTCACTGCCTTGCGGAGCAGCCGCGGCTTTGAATGAAGAGATTACTACAGAGGAACTGGAGCAAGTTCTGGAAGCCCTGCCTGGCGGGAAGTCACCGGGCCCGGACGGCTTTACTTATTTTTATTACAAGGTGTTTGCGGCGGAGCTCCTCCCACACATGGCCGCCTTGTTTAACTCTTTCCTTCAGGGTGACCCTATCCCTCCATCCATGCTACACTCCCATTTAATCCTCCTGCCCAAGCCACCCAGGGACCCATTGGACTGTGCTAATTATAGACCAATAGCCCTTTTGAACTCCGATTTGAAGATGTTCACCAAGCTCTTGGCGGCCAGGCTTAATCGATGGTTGCCCCAACTCGTGTATAAAGACCAGGTGGGTTTTGTCCCTTGCCGTCAGGGGGGGGACAACACCAGGAAGGTCATAGACCTGGTGGATGTGGCAAATCGGACGAAGCAACAGGCGTTGGTGTTGAGTCTGGATGCAGAGAAGGCTTTTGACCGCCTTGCGTGGCCTTTTCTCTTCAAGACAATGGAGGTCTTTGGGATCTCGGGTGGCTTTATGCGGGCCTTGAAGTCCCTGTATAGCGCTCCTACGGCCTCTATCAAACTCCCCCTCCACATCTCTAAGCCTTTTCTCATCTCCAATGGCACCAGGCAGGGGTGCCCCCTGTCCCCCCTCCTTTTTGCACTATGCATAGAGCCCCTCGCGGCCTCGGTCAGGAGCAACCCAGACATCTCGGGGGTCCTGGTCAGGAATAAACCGTTTAAAATCTCACTTTTTGCCGACGATGTGCTCATTACACTTACTAACATCCATGTGTCCCTTCCAATTTTAATGTGCACCTTGGGTAGGTACGGGAGCCTTTCGGGGTATAAGATCAACTCTAGCAAAACGGAGGCAATGCCCTTGAATCTCGACCCGGTGGCCCTGGATTACCTGCGTTTGAATTTTAAGTTTCGTTGGAAGACAGATGCGGTCAAGTACCTGGGGGTTAACCTCACATCTACTTATGATTCCCTCTATAACCTTAACTTCCCCCCCCTTTTCCGAGAGCTGAGAACTCTTTTGAGCAAGTGGTTGCCCCTCCCTCTTTCGTGGATGGGGCGCATTGCGGCAGTTAAAATGAGCTTGCTCCCAAAATTATTATATTTCTTTGAAACCCTCCCAGTTAAGGTACCAATAAAGGAGCTGAAGTCCCTTCAGGCGGCTATCCTTAGATTTATTTGGTGTAACAAACGTCATAGGGTGGCCAGGGAGGTGTTGATGGCTCGGAGAAACAGGGGGGGGCTTTCTGTCCCGGACATCCTAAAATACTATTGGGCGGCCCATCTTAGGAGGATCCCCTGTTGGGTGTCCCTTTGGGCATACAACAGGTGGACTGAGATTGAAAAACTTTGGCTGGCGCCTATACATCCAAACGCGCTCCTGTGGCCCCCGGCCCAGTGTGATTCGCCCCCCCCTCTTCTTGGACCGATGCAGTTCACTAGGGACCTCTGGGCATTTTGCATTAGAAGATTTCCTTTGGCATCCCCCTGCTCCCCTCTGGTGTCCTTCATATACCAACCCTTGCTCCCAAGCAGTCTGGAGTCGGACATGGTGCACCCCTGGCTCAAGGCAGGTCTATTCAGATTTGCAGACATTATAGATGGAAGTACAATGCAGATCCATTCCTTTGAGTACCTTAGAGATAAATTCTCTCTCTCTAATCGAGAGTTTTTCCAATATCTGCAGATCAGAGACTTGGCTGGCTCCTTGTTTGGCAGGGCAGGGGCCTCGATTCCCACAGATTTTGAGAAAATTTGCAGAAGGGGCACTGATACTAAGGGGCTGATTTCGGAAATTTACATTTTGCTTTCTGATTCACGGGAGGGGCCCGAGGGGTCTTTTCCATACATGCGGAAATGGGAGTCTCTATTGGGAAGGCGGATACTTCCTCAGGAATGGGCAGCAATCTGGGGA
The DNA here is from genome assembly GCF_048569485.1 of Anomaloglossus baeobatrachus. Classification (NCBI taxonomy): domain Eukaryota; kingdom Metazoa; phylum Chordata; class Amphibia; order Anura; family Aromobatidae; genus Anomaloglossus; species Anomaloglossus baeobatrachus. Next base: position 81,452,077 of record NC_134363.1, on the reverse strand, counting down.
AACGCCGCCAAGACGTCAATATGCACACTATATAAGGAAAATATCTATAAAATTTTGTTATTTTGGTACCACACTCCAGATTTCCTTCATGGCATAGACCCCTCCATACCGGCTTGTTGCTGGAGATGCGGGGGAGGCAGGGGCACCATTCTGCACATATTCTGGTCCTGTCCAGGGATAGTCCCCTTCTGGGAGCGGGTTAGAGGGTTGATCCATAAAGTACTATATATAGAGGTTGATCTTGATCCCCTGATCTATGTTCTGGGTCTTGGGAATGGGGGATTGGGAAAAACGGCCTCTAAGCTTTTGTCCCACATCCTTACGGCGGCCAGATGCTTAATTGCAAAGAATTGGAGGCAGCCAGGGACACCCTCACTCCAGAGCCTCAAGTATAGATTACTGGACGTTAGACGCATGGAACATCTCACGGCACTATTGCATGACACAGTTGACCGCTTCCAGGCCGTGTGGGCACCGTGGGACTACTTTGCGGGACAGGAGGATCTGTGAGACTGAGGCCTATGGGTCCTATGGAAGGAGCATGGACTCTTGAAACCCTTCCCTCTTCCCTCCTATTTCTCCTCTCCCCTCCTAACCCTCCTCACCTGTCCTGTCATTGTTTGTCTAGGTTCGATAAGAATTGTGAATTTTATGTTTTATTTTATGTATGAAAAACGTAAATTGAAAATCTCAATAAAAATTCAAAGTTTAAAAAAAAAATCTCATTTGCCAAGTATCTGCCCATTCTGACATCTTATCCAGATCTTTTTGTAATATTATACTATCAAGTTCAGTTTTTAATTATCCTACATAGTTTGGTGTCATCAGCAAAGACTGACACTTTACTATCAATCCCATCCACAAGGTCATTAATAAAGAGATTAAAAAGAATTGGTCCTAGCACAGATCCCTGCGGCACCCCACTGCTGACTATGGCCCATTTAGAGAATGTTCCATTTATGACTACTCTTTGTTTCCTATCTTTTAGCCAATTCCTTACCCAGTTGCATATAGTTTCCCCTAGTCCTTGCTTCTGGAGCTTTAGTATAAGGCTATTATGTGGTACAGTATCAAATGCCTTTGCAAAGTCCAAATAAATCACATCAGCTGCATTACCAATATCCAGGTTTGCACTTATCCCCTCATAGAACCCCAACAGGTTGGTTAGACACGACTTATCTTTCATGAATCCATGCTGTCTGTCAGTTATTATATTATTTTCTGCAACATATTATTGCATGTCATCCCTTAAAATGCCCTCAAAAACTTTGCATACTACTGATGTCAGGCTTACTGGACGGTAGTTGCCTGGATCTACCCTCTTACCTTTCTTAAATATCGGTACCACATCAGCAATCCTCCAATCCTGAGGCACGAACCCTGTTACAAGCGAGTCTAAAAAGATGAGATACAGCGGTCTGTCAATTACGGAGCTCAATTCCCTCAATATTCGTGGATGAATGCCATCTGGCCCTGGGGATTTGTCAATGTTTAATTTTCTCAGACGTAGGCGTACTTCTTCTTGTGTTAAATTAATTATATCGGGTGGTGAACTTTGATTTTTCCCTTGTTGAATAATGCCTGGTACAGTCAGTTCCTTGGTGAACACAGATGAGAAATGCCTATTTAATATCTCAGTCTTTTGTTTGTCCTCTAAAACTAACTTGTTATTATATTTTAAGGGATCCTGGGGATGGTTAAGAATGGCGTATTTTTGAATGTGCTTGATGCAAATCTAGCTGGGAAGTGTACAACTGGGGCACAACTGCTGCCACTGAAGGGGTGGGTGTGTGTGGGGCCCAATTTTTGGAAAAAAGTGAGACTCCGCTTGGAGTAACACTTGCTTGCTGTGTTCTTTAAAAGGAGCCAAGATGAATAAGTCATGGTTCAGCAAAGACTTTGCTACCTACCCCGGTGTCATCCTGGGGACGGTTAAGAATGGCGTATTTTTGAATGTGCTTGATGCAAATCTAGCTGTGAAGTGTACAACTGGGGCACAACTGCTGCCACTGAAGGGGTGGGTGTGTGTGGGGCCCAATTTTTGGAAAAAAGGGAGACTCCGCTTGGAGTAACCCCATCTTGCTGTGTTTTTTAAAAGGAGCCAAGATGAACAAGTCATGGTTCAGCAAAGACTTTGCTACCTACCCCGGTGTCATCCAGGGGACGGTTAAGAATGGCGTATTTTTGAATGTGCTTGATGCAAATCTATCTGTGAAGTGTACAAACTGGGGCACAACTGCTGCCACTGAAGGGGTGGGTGTGTGTGGGGCCCAATTTTTGGAAAAAAGGGAGACTCCGCTTGGAGTAACCCTTGCTTACAGTGTTTTTAAAAAGGAGCCGAGATGAACAGAGCTGGGATCAGGAAAGACTTAGCTACCTACCCCGGTGTCATGCTGGGGACGGTTAATTATGGCGTATTTTTTAATGTGCTTGATGCAAATCTAGCTGTGAAGTGTACAACTGGGGCACAACTGCTGCCGCTGAAGGGGTGGGTGTGTGTGTGGCCCAATTTTTGGAAAAAAGGCAGACTCCGCTTGGAGTAACACTTGCTTGCTGTGTTTTTTAAAAGGAGCCAAGATGAACAAGTCATGGTTCAGCAAAGACTTTGCTACCTACCCCGGTGTCATCCTGGGGACGGTTAAGAATGGCGTATTTTTGAATGTGCTTGATGCAAATCTAGCTGTGAAGTGTACAACTGGGGCACAACTGCTGCCACTGAAGGGGTGGGTGTGTGTGGGGCCCAATTTTTGGAAAAAAGGGAGACTCCGCTTGGAGTAACCCTGGCTTATAGTGTTTTTAAAAAGGAGCCAAGATGAACAGAGCTGGTATCAGGAAAGACTTAGCTACCTACCCCGGTGTCATGCTGGGGACGGTTAATTATGGCGTATTTTTGAATGTGCTTGATGCAAATCTAGCTGTGAAGTGTACAACTGGGGCACAACTGCTGCCACTAAAGGGGTGGGTGTGTGTGGGGCCCAATTTTTGGAAAAAAGGGAGACTCCGCTTGGAGTAACCCCTGCTTGCATTGTTTTTTAAAAGGAGCCAAGATGAACAAGTCATGGTTCAGCAAAGACTTTGCTACCTACCCCGGTGTCATCCTGGGGACGGTTAAGAATGGCGTATTTTTGAATGTGCTTGATGCAAATCTAGCTGTGAAGTGTACAACTGGGGCACAACTGCTGCCACTGAAGGGGTGGGTGTGTGTGGGGCCCAATTTTTGGAAAAAAGGGAGACTCCGCTTGGAGTAACCCTTGCTTGCAGTGTTTTTAAAAAGGAGCCGAGAAGAACAGAGCTGGGATCAGGAAAGACTTAGCTACCTACCCCGGTGTCATGCTGGGGACGGTTAATTATGGCGTATTTTTGAATGTGCTTGATGCAAATCTAGCTGTGAAGTGTACAACTGGGGCACAACTGCTGCCACTGAAGGGGTGGGTGTGTGTGGGGCCCAATTTTTGGAAAAAAGGGAGACTCCACTTGGAGTAACTCCTGCTTACTGTGTTTTTTAAAAGGAGCCAAGATGAACAAGTCATGGTTCAGCAAAGACTTTGCTACCTACCCCAGTGTCATCCTGGTGACGGTTAAGAATGGCGTATTTTTGAATGTGCTTGATGCAAATCTAGCTATGAAGTGTACAACTGGGGCACAACCGCTGCCACTGAAGGGGTGGGTGTGTGTGGGGCCCAATTTTTGGAAAAAAGGGAGACTCCGCTTGGAGTAACCCTGGCTTACAGTGTTTTTAAAAAGGAGCCAAGATGAACAGAGCTGGTATCAGGAAAGACTTAGCTACCTACCCCGGTGTCATGCTGGGGACGGTTAATTATGGCGTATTTTTGAATGTGCTTGATGCAAATCTAGCTGTGAAGTGTACAACTGGGGCACAACTGCTGCCACTGAAGGGGTGGGTGTGTGTGGGGCCCAATTTTTGGAAAAAAGGGAGACTCCGCTTGGAGTAACCCCTGCTTGCATTGTTTTTTAAAAGGAGCCAAGATGAACAAGTCATGGTTCAGCAAAGACTTTGCTACCTACCCCGGTGTCATCCTGGGGACGGTTAAGAATGGCGTATTTTTGAATGTGCTTGATGCAAATCTAGCTGTGAAGTGTACAACTGGGGCACAACTGCTGCCACTGAAGGGGTGGGTGTGTGTGGGGCCCAATTTTTGGAAAAAAGGGAGACTCCGCTTGGAGTAACTCTTGCTTACAGTGTTTTTAAAAAGGAGCCAAGATGAACAGAGCTGGGATCAGGAGAGACTTAGCTACCTACCCCGGTGTCATCCTGGGGACAGTTAATAATGGCGTATTTTTGAATGTGCTTGATGCAAAGTTAGCTGTGAAGTGTACAACTGGGGCACAACTGCTGCGGCTGAAGGGGTGGGTGTGTGTGTGGCCCAATTTTTGGAAAAAAGGGAGACTTCGCTTGGAGTAACACTTGCTTGCTGTGTTTTTTAAAAGGAGCCAAGATGAACAAGTCATGGTTCAACAAAGACTTTGCTACCTACCCCGGTGTCATCCTGTGGACGGTTAAGAATTGCGTATTTTTGAATGTGCTTGATGCAAATCTAGCTGTGAAGTGTACAACTGGGGCACAACTGCTGCCACTGAAGGGGTGGGTGTGTGTGGGGCCCAATTTTTGGAAAAAGGGAGACTCCGCTTGGAGTAACCCCTGCTTGCTGTGTTTTTTAAAAGGAGCCAAGATGAACAAGTCATGGTTCAGCAAAGACTTTGCTACCTACCCCAGTGTCATCCTGGGGACGGCTAAGAATGGCGTATTTTTGAATGTGCTTGATGCAAATCTAGCTGTGAAGTGTACAACTGGGGCACAACTGCTGCCACTGAAAAGGTGGGTGTGTGTGGGGCCCAATTTTTGGAAAAAAGGGAGACTCCGCTTGGAGTAACCCTGGCTTACAGTGTTTTTAAAAAGGAGCCAAGATGAACAGAGCTGTGATCAGGAAAGACTTTGCTACCTACCCCGGTGTCATGCTGGGGACGGTTAATTATGGCGTATTTTTGAATGTGCTTGATGCAAATCTAGCTGTGAAGTGTAGAAATGGGGCACATCTGCTGCCACTGAAGGGGTGGGTGTGTGTGGGGCCCAATTTTTGGAAAAAAGAGAGACTCCGCTTGGAGTAACACTTGCTTGCTGTGTTTTTTAAAAGGAGCCAAGATGAACAAGTCATGGTTCAGCAAAGACTTTGCTACCTACCCCGGTGTCATCCTGGGGACTGTTAAGAATGGCGTATTTGTGAATGTGCTTGATGCAAATCTAGCTGTGAAGTGTACAACTTGGGCATAACTGCTGCCACTGAAGGGGTGGGTGTGTGTGTGGCCCAATTTTTGGAAAAAAGGGAGACTCCACTTGGAGTCACCTTGCGGTGTTTTACATGATTTTAGAAGGGCGTGCCATGCCTATATCTGTGTCTCCTCCTCTTTTTCCTTGTCCAGCTCTTTTGTTTTCGCATGAGTATATGTCCTTTTCACTTTCCCATGTGTTTGTGTTTTGATGTGAGTTGTTTGTCACCTTTTGGACACCTTTGAGGGTGTTTTCTAGGTGTTTGTGAATGCCTGCCATTGTTTCCTATGCGGTTCGAGTTCGGTTCGTCGAACGTTCGACGAACTGAACTCGAACGGGACCTCCGTTCGACGAACCGAACTTGAGCCGAACCATGACCGGTTCGCTCATCTCTACTGAGACAAGGACAAGATGGATATCTATCACACCATAGAAAAGATGGCTGATTAGGAGGAAAAAAGCTGCTTCTTTCCCTCAGCTCAGCACCCAGCTTTCCCAATCCCATCCCATGCTGTGACTGCTGCTATCCCTCTTTCCCTAATCCCTACTACTGATATGTGTCTACTGTATGGACTTCACTCACATCATGCAGCAGGGACTCACACACGCCCAGCACCCCCCAAATTACACACACCCAGCACCCCCCAAATCACACGGCACACACCCTTTTCCGTATAATATTATTATTATTATTATTATTATTATTATTATATTACCCCTCTCTCAATCACACTGAAATCGCATGTGCCACACACCCTGTAACCCTTAACACCCCTCTGTCACAGTCTGGACCCCCCATATGCCACTCACCCTGCATATCCCCCCCCATGTCCCACTCACCCTGCACACACCTTCCTCCCCATGTCTCACTCACCCTGCACACCCCCCCATATCCCTCTCACCCTGCACACACCCCCCTCCCAATGTCCCACTCACCCTGCACACACCCCCTCCCCATGTCCCACTCACCCTGCACACACCCCCTCCCCATGTCCCACTCATCCTGCACACACACCCTCCCCATGTCCCACTCATCCTGCACACACACCCTGCCCATGTCCCACTCATCCTGCACACCCCCGCTCCCCATGTCCCACTCATCCTGCACACACCCCCTCCCCATATCCCACTCACCCTGCACACCCCCCCTCCCCATGTACCACTCACCCTGCACACACACCCTCCCCATGTCCCACTCACCCTGCACACACACCTTCCCCATGTCCCACTCACCCTGCACACAAACCCTCCCCATGTCCCACTCATCCTGCACACACCCCCTCCCCATGTCACACTCATACTGCACCCCCCCTCCCCATGTCCCACTCATCCTGCACACACCCCCTCCCCATGTCCCACTCATGCCCCCCCCCTCACCGGACACTTCTTCCTCGGCACATCATCCCTGAATGGCAGCTCCTGCCTGGCTCCTCCCACACGGTCACATGGGCATGAATCATCGCAAGTCCTGCTGATGCACCACTAAAATGCATCTCCTTCCTCTCGGATGGATCCTGCTCTGCACCTGCCGCGCTGCAGCAAACCTCCGGGTGCCTCCAGGTCACGAGCGCCCCTCCCCCCCCGCTGTCATCTGACTGCTGCCTGCAGCCTGCATACAATATTATCACCTGCGGTGGCGTCTGGCGTGCCACGGCCGCAGGTCATAATACACCCGGCGGGGAACCCTGCAGGCTGCCGGAGACAGCATAAATTACAGACAAGGGCGGGGCCTACCGGGCATTTCCCCGGTACCCCGCCACGCCAGACCGAGCCTGGTAAAGACCCTACCTCCTGTTCCAGTTACCGACCCATTTCCCTTCTTAACACAGATTTGAAGCTCTTTACCAAAATTCTTTCAGATAGACTCTATCCTCTGCTGGGGGGGGATCGTTCACCCTGACCAGGCTGGGTTCATGATGGGAAGGGAAGCGAGAGACAACACCAGTAAGGCGTTGAACTTAATAAACAAGGCTAAATCTGATGGGTTGCCTTTGATTCTCCTGTCGACCGATGCAGAAAAAGCATTAGACAGAGTTAATTGGTTATTTATGGAAGAGGTTCTGTGGGCGGTGGGACTGGGGAGGATGATGCTCAAGTGGATATGCTCGTTGTACAGTAATCCCTCGGCCGCGGTTAGGGTGAACGGTCTTTTCTCAGATAGCTTCCCCATTCTTAATGGTACCAGGCAGGGCTGCCCTCTCTCGCCCTTGATCTTTATTCTGACTCTGGAACCTCTGCTTAGCTGAATTAGAGGTAACATTAACATCTTTGGCCTAAAGCCACTGATTCCACCTACAAAATCGCGGCGTATGCTGATGACTTACTTTTCTTTTTAACTAACCCTCGGGTCTCTCTCCCCAATCTTCTGAGAGAACTAGAAACATACTTCCTCCTTTCTAATTTTAGAATTAACATGTCAAAATCGGAGGCTCTAAATGTATCGCTCCCCCAGGAGCAGGTTATCTCGTTGCAATCTGCGTTCGGGTTTAGGTGGGCCAGTCAATCTTTGAAGTACCTAGGGGTCCAGCTGGCCGCGGACAACAGTCAACTATATAAGCTGAACTATCTCCCCCTCCTGCAGTCCATTAGAACAGACTGCGCAAATTGGGGTAGGGGCCTATTCACTTGGTTTGGGAGATGTGCAATATTGAAGATGAATATATTGCCACGTCTCCTATACCTTTTTCAGTCCCTACCGATCAAGATTCCGAGCTCCTTCTTCAAGGAACTGGCTTCACTACATACTAGATTCATCTGGGCGAATAAGTCGGCGAGACTCTCCCATTCCCTTTTGTGCAGACCTAAGAGCAGGGGTGGTCTGGGGATGCCAGATATGAAAAAATATTATTGGGCTACACACATGGTCAGGGTCCTGGATTGGTGCCGCCATGCTAGGATAAAGCCGTGGGTCGCCCTAGAACAGAGTTTCTCGGACATTCCTCTTCCGGCCACTCCTGGGCTCTTGAGTTTGCCCCCGTCCTCTCTGAGATTTCATCCAACTATTAGCGCTTCCCTGGAATGTTGCTCGAGAGGTGAGGTTCGTCGCCTCCTCTTGCCGGTGCCTTCCCCCATGTCACCCATACTAGGCGATCCGGATTTCCGTCCTGGCCTTTCAGATCCTGTGTTCCGGAGCTGGGTTCAGGAGGGTAGATTCAGAGCCTGTCATTTGGGGGAGATGGATATTGGCCATCTCTGTCAGCTCTTAGTGGTCTCCTGCCTTCGGACCCGTTGGGGAGATGGAGGGCTATGCAGTTAAGGCACTTTATGTGTTCCCTTCCCTGCTTCACTCGGTACAACGGGCCTCCTATGAGATTCGAGAAGTTCTGTCTGGGGGAGGGTGCCCTGCGGCACTCACTTTCCCTGACATACGACTTGTTATCGGATCCCGGGAACTTGCCCCCCCGGCCTGCTTACTGCAGTGGGAAAGGGATCTAGGGATCGCGCTATCTGACTCGCAAAGAAATAACATCTTACTGTTGGCGCATAAAACTTCGATTAGATCCAGACAGCTGGAGGCCAATTTCAAATTACTGACTTGATGGTACAGAGTCCCGACTAGACTTCATAGGATGTTCCCCTCAGTTGACCCCATCTGTTGGAGATGTGGCTCAGGGGAGGGTGATTACATGCACATCTTCTGGTCCTGCCCTTCTCTACAGCAGTTCTGGTCAGAGGTGGGGGATGTCATTGGACTGGTGACCGGTACGAATGTTACATTGGGCCCGGAATTGTTTTTTTTACAGTTATCGGAACTTCCGTCCCCTAAGTACAAGCGCTCCTTGCTTAGATTTCTGGTCATGGCTGCCAGGTCTTGCATTCCGATAGGCTGGAAGTCCACTACCCCCCCACACTGACACAGTGGGTCTCAAGGATGAACGATCTCATGCATATGGAGGACCTGACATCCTCTATCAATGACCGTCAGGACGAGTTCCATAGGACTTGGTTTCCCTGGTTGGAGTTCACCTATTCGGCGGATTACACTAGACTGTTCTCTGCTCCGTGGCAGTCGTGAGGCTCCGGAGAAACCCCCGCCCCTCCCGCCTCCTTTCCTCCCCTTCCGCCCCTCTCCGCATCTTCTTCTACCCCACCCCCTCTTTTCTTTTTTCCTTTTCCTTCTCTCTTTCTTCGCTTTAAACTTTTTTCTGGCTTTGCTATCTTCTTTCAGCTGTGTATTCTATCTTCTTTTTGTCGAGTTGGTTTATAAAAAGTTTAAAATGGGTCAGACTCGAGCAGGTGCGGGGTCGAGACGAAAGCTGTGTTTGTGAGCAGACTGATACTATGCATGTCATTGTTAAATTTTAATTTTTCTATATTTATTATTGGCTGCCCTGTGTGGAGCAGGTGATATCCTGTACTGATTCGAGTTTGGCTTTAAAATAATTTAAAAAAAACAGAATTATAGTGCCATCTGTTGGTCAGTAAAGAATATTACACCATCATTAACATGTCAGAACATTGCATAAAATTATAGTGCCATCGGGGCACCAGGGCAATCGGGAAGAGCATGGTAACGTTTTGGGATTGTCGCATCTAATGTATGCGACAATTCCGGGCAGCTGGACCTCCCAAGCCTGAGAATAGAGCCTCAACTGTCAGTTTTATCTTGACTGGGTATCAAAATTGTGGGACCGCACGTCATTTTTTTAAATTGTTTATTTAGTTATTTAAATAATAAAGAAAAGCTGCATGCAGTTCCTCTAAGGCTGGTGTTACATTTGCGAGCGTCAGGCCTTGCCGGGTGATGCGATGCAAGACTCGCGCAAATGTGACTCCACCCTTACGGTACTCTCACAAAAACCATATGACTCACACAAGTCTCGCATCGCATCACCTGGCAGCCACACACTCCCTCCGTACACAAGAGTGCAGCTGCATAGAAATACATAAAGCTGACCTGCTCCTGTTAGGAGAATGTGCGGTTGCCGGGTGATGCAATGCGAGACTCGCGCAACTGTGACTCTGGCCTTACGGTGCACTCACACAAGCCATATGACTCATACGAGTATCGGATCGCATCACCCAGCACAGCCGCACACATTCCAAGATAGGAAATCTTCTTCCACCCCTCGTTCACAGGATCGTCATCAGCAAAGGAGATGCAAGGTAAAGTATATACTATAAAAAAAGAAATATATATATATATATATATATCCCTGTAGACTGTGAGCCCTCGCGGGCAGGGTCCTCTCTCCTCCTATACCAGTCTGTCTTGTACTGTTAATGATTGTTGTACGTATACCCTCTTTCACTTGTAAAGCGCCATGGAATAAATGGCGCTATAATAATAAATAATAATAATAATAATATATATATAAATTAAAAAAGGAAGATTTAAAAACAACCCACCCACACCCTATAAATATATGTTAGATTATTCCTTGACACCAAAGGAACTGATACTATTCATCTTGTATATCCATTTACTCTTAATCTGTGCCAATCTTTTGGTCAAATTTCCTCCTCTAAAGCCCACTTTACACGTTGCAATTAGTTGTACAATCGCATTTGCGATGTGACACGCCCAGGTTGCATACGGGATCTTATGAAATTTCACGTTGGTCGTTCATTTGCTGTCACACGAGCGTTAGTAGTCTATGTTAAATTGATCATTTTTGTGTGCGATCCTTTAGATCATGTGTTCTGTGACGTGTGCATTGGGCACCTTTTTTTTTTATTTATTGACTTGACAAGCGTGTGTAATGTGTAGGGATGCGTTTTTACTATGTCATCTGCCATTCAGCTCTGCTACATGGCCGCTGACAGCAGACACAGACAGCCATGTAGCAGAGCTGAATGGCCGCTGACAGCAGACACAGACAGAGCCGCACTGTCAGAATGAACTCGGGTGAACTTCACCCGACTTCATTGTCATGCTGCGGCTCTGTCTGTGTCGCGCCCTGATTAGCGGTTACCTGTGAAGGGCTCACCGGTGACCGCTAATCTCCTAAGTTACTGAAGTTAGCAGCCCTCTCTCATACTCACCAATCCCCGATCCCCGGCGCTGCACGGCATTCACACTGCTCCGGCGGCTTTTACTGTTTTGAAAAAGCCGGCCGCCCATTAAACAATTTCTTATTCCCTGCTTACCCCGCCCACCGGCGCCTATGATTGGTTACAGTGAGACACGCCCCCACTCTGAGTGACAGGTGTCACACTGCACCCAATCACAGCAGCCGGTGGGCGTGTCTATACTGTGTAGTGAAATAAATAATTAAATAATTAAAAAAAACGGCGTGCGGTCCCCCCCAATTTTAAAACCAGCCAGATAAAGCCATACGGCTGAAGGCTGGTATTCTCAGGATGGGGAGCTCCACGTTATGGGGAGCCCCCCACCCTAACAATATCAGCCAACAGCCGCCCAGAATTGCTGCATACATTATATGCGACAGTTCTGGGACTGTACCCGGCTCTTCCCGATTTGCCCTGGTGCGTTGGCAAATCGGGGTAATAAGGAGTTATTGGCAGCCCATAGCTGCCACTAAATCCTAGATTAATCATGTCAGGCGTCTATGAGACACCCTCCATGATTAATCTGTAAATTACAGTAAATAAACACACACACCCGAAAAATCCTTTATTAGAAATAAAAAACACACACATATACCCTGGTTCACCACTTTAATCAGCCCCAAAAAGCCCTCCATGTCCGGCGTAATCCAGGATGCTCCAGCGTCGCTTCCAGCGCTGCTGCATGGAGGTGACCGGAGCTGCAGCAGACACTGCCTCTCCGGTCACCTCCACGCAGCTAATGAAGACAGCCGTGCGATCAGCTGCTGTCACTGAGGTTACCCGCTGTCACTGGATCCAGCGGTGGATGCAGCGGTGGCCGCGGGTAACCTCATTGACAGCTCAGCTGATCGCCCTACTCACCGCTGCTCCTCTCACCTCCACGCAGCAACTGAGGTGAGTAGCGCGATCAGCTGAGCTGTCACTGAGGTTACCCGCGGCCACCTCTGCATCCACCGCTGGATCCAGTGACAGCGGGTAACCTCAGTGACAGCTCAGCTGATCGTGCGGCTGTCTTCATTAGCTGCGTGGAGGTGACCGGAGCAGCTGTGTCTTCTGCAGCTCCGGTCACCTCCATGCAGCAGCGCTGGAAGCGACGCTGGAGCATCCTGGATTACGCCGGACATGGAGGGCTTTTTGGGGCTGATTAAAGTGGTGAACCAGGGTATATGTGTGTGTTTTTTATTTCTAATAAAGGATTTTTTCTGGTGTGTGTGTTTATTTACTGTAATTTACAGATTAATCATGGAGGGTGTCTCATAGACGCCTGACATGATTAATCTAGGACTTATTGGCAGCTATGGGCTGCCAATAACTCCTTATTACCCCGATTTGCCAACGCACCAGGGCAAATCGGGAAGAGCCGGGTACAGTCCCAGAACTGTCGCATATAATGTATGCGGCAATTCTGGGCGGCTGTTGGCTGATATTGTTAGGGTGGGGGGCTCCCCATAACGTGGAGCTCCCCATCCTGAGAATACCAGCCTTCAGCCGTATGGCTTTATCTGGCTGGTTTTAAAATTGGGGGGGACCGCACGCCGTTTTTTTTAATTATTTAATTATTTATTTCACTACACAGTATAGACACGCCCACCGGCTGCTGTGATTGGGTGCAGTGTGACACCTGTCACTCAGAGTGGGGGCGTGTCTCACTGTAACCAATCATAGGCGCCGGTGGGCGGGGTAAGCAGGGAATACGAGATTGTTTAATGGGCGGCCGGCTTTTTCAAAACAGTAAAAGCCGCCGGAGCAGTGTGAATGCCGTGCAGCGCCGGGGATCGGGGATCGGTGAGTATATGAGAGAGGGGAATAGACTGACATGGACAGAGAGTGAGGGACAGAGATAGTGACCGACTGACAGAGATTAGTGAATGACAGACATTGTGAGGCGCTTCAGAACGCAGCTTTTCAGCTGCGCTCTGAAGCGGACCTTTTTTAAGCTGCGGTGCAGAGCGCACACCTGCGCACATAGCATCAGACACCGAAATCGTATGAGGGATGTCACACGTTACAATTGACTAGGTTCGTGCAACAAAACGCTCAATTCTAGAGAATGATACGATGTGTTTGCGATCAACGGTTTTGCGTTCAATCCTGATCGCACGTAGATGTCACACGCAGATACCTCACAAACGATGCCGGATGTGCGTCACTTACAACTTGACCCCAACGACGGATTGTGAGATATATTGAAGCGTGTGTAGCAGGCTTAATGCCCAAACAAACCTGATCAATTGCCATAACCCTTAATAGGTTCGAATTGCACTGATGATAATGAAAGAAGTGTCTTGCCAATGTCTTCAATTGAGTGGGATCATCTATCGTTTTGCCCTTCTCTATGTCCCGGATATGCTCGCAAATCCGTATCCGAAGTTCCCTTGTGGTCATGCCTATGTATATTTTCCCACAAGGGCAAGTAGCTCAATAGACCACACCTTTAGATGTACAATTCAAGAAATGTCTTATCTCATAGGTTTGATAATGGTCAGAATTGTGGAAGCTTTTACTCTTCATCATATTTGGGCAGGTTTTGCAGTGTCCACAAGGGTAAAAACCTTTAACGGAAAGTCAATTAGTTTGTTATTGCTTTTCTTGTTTTGGGTTAAAATGGCTATGAACCAAGATATCTCTAAGGTTCCTGGATCTCCGGGCTGATATTTTGGGGACTGATGGTAACATTTTCCTGAGAGTGGGATCACTAAGGAAGATATTCCAATGTTTGTGGAAGACGTTTGTTAATTCCTTACAATGTTTATTTTAAGAAGTGATTAATCGTATGTCATTCTCAATGGGTTGATCCTGTAAGTTTTATTTATGCAACAAATCAATTCTTTGCAAATTCTTGGCCTGTAAATAGCCCTGTCTAATGCAGCGATGGCCATAGCCTCTCTCCTTGAATCTTGAATAGAGATCTTTAGAAATAACTATCTTCTTGAATTCATTGTATCATGTAGCTGGATTTTTCAAGTTATTCATAAACACCTATTTATTGTCACTAGACACTTTAGAATATTTTACTTATTTATAGTAGTCCCTCTGGCATTTATATTTGGGACATGCCTGCCCCAGGGCTAGGGGTACTCGTAAATCGGCCAGACTAGTCCGGGGACGTCAGCGGTGGCGAGGTCTGACTCCGTGACCCTGGTGGTGTCTTATAAAAAAAAGAATTGATTATATTTACAGTGGAATAAAGTCCGTGATGCCACGTGTGGTTTTGCGGATAGATGGCCCGCCGCTGCGCTTCGTGTTTCCCGGGGCAGGTGGTGATGGCACAGCTGAGGTATTATTGCTCCCCACAGGTGGAGCAGGACCCCGGGACCTTTGGAAAAGATCGAAATTTCACACACAGGGAGACCGGCTTTTCATATAGCAGTAATGCAGTACCAGAGTTCCCTTATACATTGTTGGCATTTTAGTGTGCAGCTGTATGCATCTTGTATTTATATTATGTTTTTTCAGCTGGCACCTATTCACATTTGTAGGATGTGCTGGTCAGTTTTTTTGAAATTTTTGTAGCTGACTGATGGTCAGTAAAGAATACTACACCATCACTAACATCATGGCAGAACATTGCATAGAATTAGAGTGCCATCTGGTGGTAAGTAAAGAATATTACGCCATCATTAACATCCTGTCAGAACATTGCATAAAATTATAGTGCCATCTGGTGGTCAGGAAAGAACATTACACCATCATTACCATCATGTCAGAACGTTGTATAGAATAAAAGTGCCATCTGGTAGTCAGTAAAGAAAATTACACCATCATTAACATCCTGTCAGAACATTGCATTGAACTATGATGCCATCTGGTGGCCAATAAAGAACATTGTACTATCAATAACATTACAATAGAACATTGCATAGAACTGAACATTTTACCATTATTAACATCATGTCAGAACATTGTATAGAATTAAAATGCCATCTGGTAGTCAGTAAAGAAAGTTACATCATTAACATTGTTCCCGAAGATTGTATAGAATTATAGTGCCATCTGGTGGTCAGTAAAGAACACTACACCATCATTAACATCATGTGACAACATTGTATAGAATTAGAGTGCTATCTGGTAGTCAGTAAATAATATTACACTCATTAACATCATGTGAGAATATTGCATAGAATTATACTGCTATCTTGTGGTCAGGAAAGATCATTACACCATCACTTACATTGTCTCAGAACACTGTATAGCATTAGAGAGCCATCTGGTGGTCAGTAAAGAACATTACACCAGCAATAACATCATGTCCGAACAAAATATAGAATTATTGTACCACCTGGTGGTCAGTAAAGAATACATAGAATTATTGTGCCATCTGATGGTTAGTAATGAACACTACAGCATCCTTAGCATCATGTCAGAACATTGCATTAAATTATACTGCTATCTGGTCGTCAATAATGAACATTATACCATCAATAACATCACAATACAATATTGCATAGAACTATAGTGCCATCTGGTGGTCAGTAAAGAACATTACGTCATTATTAACTTCATGTCAGAACTAGAGATCAGCCACTCCCTAAAGGCTCGAGATCGGTTCGTCGAACGGAGGCCGCGTTCGTGTTCGGTTCGATGAACCGTTCGACGAACCTCTCGAGCCCCATTGAAAACAATGGGAGGCAAACACAGGTAGCTGGCTTAGTGGTAGAAAACAAAAAGTGGTTATTAATGGCGCATACTCAGATTGGGCCAGGGTTACTAGTGGGGTGCCACAGGGGTCTGTATTGGGCCCCCTACTATTTAATATATTTATTAATGATCTGGTGGATGGTTTACAGAGTAAAATATCAGTATTTACAGATGATACAAAACTATGTAAGGTAGTTACCACAAAGGAAGACAGTTTGCAACTACAGATGGATTTGAGTAAATTGGAGAATTGGGCTGAAAAATGGCAAATGAGGTTTAACAGAGATAAGTGTAAGGTTATGCACATGGGAAGGAGAAACAGATGCTACGATTACTTACTAAATGGGAAACTGCTGGGGAAATCAGACATTGAAAAAGACTTAGGCATCTTAGTCAATAAGAAGCTAAATTGGAGCGCCCAGTGTCAGGCAGCAGCCACCAAAGCAAATAGGGTGATGGGATGCATTAGAAGAGGTCTGGGGGCACGAGATGAAAACATCATTCTCCCTCTGTACAAATCACTCGTCAGACCACACTTGGAGTATTGTGTGAAATTTTGGGCGCCGGTGCTCAAGAAAGACATTGCTGAACTTGAAAGGGTTCAGAGGCGGGCTACTAAAATAATAAATGGAGTGGGCGCATTACAATACACGGAAAGGTTATCAAAATTAGGTCTATTTACTCTAGAAAAGAGAAGACTTAGGGGAGACCTAATAAACATGTACAAATATATCAGAGGGCCATATAGAGATCTCTCCCATGATCTGTTTGTACCAAGGACTATGACAAGAACAAGGGGGCATTCTCTTCGATTGGAGGAAAGAAAATTCCTACATCAGCATAGAAGAGGGTTCCTCACGGTAAGAGCAGTGAGGCTCTGGAACTCTCTTCCTGAGGAAGTGGTGATGGCCAACTCACTGAATGAATTTAAGAGAGGAATGGATGCTTTTCTTGATAGCAAAAGTATAGAAGGTTATAAATAGCATAATCTTACAGGTAGATAGAAGAGCGACCAAGATTATTAGAGGAATGGGTGGGCTGCAATACCAAGACAGGTTATTAAACTTGGGGTTATTTAGTTTGGAAAAACAAAGGCTTAGGAAGGATCTAATCACAATGTATAAACATATGAGGGGACAGTACAGAGACCTTTCCAAAGATCTCTTTACACCTAGGCCTGCGACTGGAACACGGGAGCATCCGCTACGTCTTGAGGAAAGAAGGTTTAATCATAATCAGAGACGAGGATTCTTTACTGTACGAGCAGTGAGACTATGGAACTCTCTGCCGCATGATGTTGTAATGAGTGATTCACTACTAACATTTAAGCAGAGCCTGGACGCCTTTCTTGAAAAATATAATATTACCAGTTATGTATATTAGATTTTATGACAGGGTGTTGATCCAGGGAACTAGTCTGATTGCCGTATGTGGAGTCAGGAAGGAATTTTTTTCCCCATTGGAGCTTATTTGACACATTGGGTTTTTTTTGCCTTCCTCTGGATCAACATGTTAGGCTACGGGTTGAACTAGATGGACTTAGAGTCTCCCTTCAACCTTAAAAACTATGAAAAACTATGAAACTGTAAAAACACATAGAAAACACCTTCAAAGGTGTCCAAAAGGTGACAAACAACTCCCAAGACACCACAAACACATGGAAAAGTGACAAGGACATATACTCATGCGAAAACAAAGCAGGTGGACGAGAAAAAAGAGGAGGAGACACAGATATAGGCATGTCATGCCCTTCTAAAATCATGTAAAACACATCAAGGGGACTGCAGGCAGAGTCTCTCTTTTTTCCAAAAATTGGGCCACACACACCACAACGTCAGTGGCATCACTTGTGCCCCAGTTACAAACTGGACAGGTAGATTTGCATCAGCACAGTCAAAAGTACGCCAGCCTAAACTGTCCCCAGGATGACACCGGGGTAGGTAGCAAAGTCCTTGCTGAGCCATGACTTGTTCATCTTGGCTCATTTTTAAAAACACATCAAGGGTACTCCAAGCAGAGTCTCCCTTTTTTCCAAAAATTGGGCCACACACAACACAACTTCAGTGGCATCACATGTGCCCCAGTTGCAAACTGGACAGGTTGATTAGCATCAAGCATATTCAAAAATACACCAGCCTTAACTGTCCCCAGGATGACACCGGGGTAGGTATCAAAGTCCTTGTTGAACCATGACTTGTTCATCTTGGCTCATTGTTAAAAACACAGCAAGGTGACTCCAAGCAAAGTCTCCCTTTTTGCCAAAAATTGGGCTACACACACCACAACTTCAGTGGCATCACTTGTGCCCCAGTTGCAAACTGGACAGGTAGATTTGCATCAAGCACAGTCAAAACTACGCCAGCCTTTACTCTCCCCAGGATGACACAGGGGTAGTAAAGTTGTTGCTGATCCATGACTTGTTCATCTTGATGAACGTTAGTCTGTCCACATTGTTACTGGACAGACGTGTGCGCTTATCTGTCAGCACACACCCAGCAGCACTGAAGACACATTCAGAGACAACGCTGGCTGCGGGACATGACAAGATCTCCAAGGCGTAAGTGGCGAGCTCAAGCCATTTTTCAAGATTTGAAGCCCAAAATGAGCAAGGCTCCAGTTGCAAAGTCATGGCATCGATGTTCATTTGGAGATACTCCTGTATCATCCTCTCCAGCCATTGACTATGTGTCAGACTTCTTGTCTCCTATGGCCTTGCATTGGATGGTCTAAAAAAATTATGAAATGATTCCATAAAATTGCTGGTACCAGCACCAGATAAGGTGTTGCAGGTACGGTTTGACTGATAATGACGAGACAGTCCCATGCTTGCCAAGGAACAATTGCGAGATTCACTCCGGGCACCACTGGTGTTTGGTGGAAAAGCCGAGCTAAGATTGAGTAACAGCTTCTGCTGATACTCCTGCATACGTGCGACCCTTTCTATGGCTGGAATTATTTCACCAAATTTGGACTTGTACCGGGGATCTAATAGTGTGGCAACCCAGTAGTCATCATCACTTCTAATTCGGACAATCCGAGGGTCATGTTGTAGGTAGTGCAGCAAGAAGGCGCTCATGTGTCTTGCGCATCCATGCATACCAAGTCCTCGCTGTGTTTGTGGCGGCGAGGTGATAACAGTGCTTTCTTCCTCTGACATCTCCCCCCAACCTCTTTCAACTGAAATTTGACTAAGGTCTCCCTCATCTGCTGAGTCTTCCATGGCCATCGAGAGTTCATCCTCCATTTCTTCTTGGTCTCCTGCACCTTCCTCAACATTTTGGCTGCTACCATGTGTGGCGCCCTGGACAAGCCAGGGGCCACAGAGAACAACACCAACACACCCCACACTCCCGGTCAGGCACACCTAAGTCAGACAAAACCCTTGTTGCCTGCAAAGGGAAGCCAGCACCATCTGACAGGGGCTTACGGACCCCGGCAAGGCTAGGAGTCGCCGTGAATTTGCCAAATTCGTTAGCGAAGGGAACCTCCTGGGTTTCCCAGCAGCCAAGTCCCAACAGAAGGCAACAGTCCAACCAAGAGAGGGAAACACACTCACCGCCAAGACTAAAGTTCCCAGGGCCAGAGCCTGCGGGCAAAAGGGGCTCCTTCAGCTCCCATCCAAGCTGGGGAGCGGGTTACTGGTGGGAACCCATTGGAACCGTTTACAGTACACAGGTGCAGGGAAAGGCAGTCACCATCAACCTGCCGGGAGAAACAGCACCTCAGCCGTCTGTGGGACCCGTCCATCCAGCCGTGTGTTTTACCGAGAACTGTGTCCTCATCATTGGCTGAGTGAGTACCACCGTGCCGTGCGGCACAGCGCTGCCCCTGCGACCCTGCACCTCACCAGACCCGCCTGCCATCCATCCCTACCCCATCACCGGGCCCCGGGACAACCAACCCCCTACCCACGGAGGGGAGAACTAACAACAAAGCTGCTCCCTGTCACCGCTCCCGGGAACCCCGTCTAGAGCAGCGGTGGTGTCACCAATTTCACCACAACCGTGGGTGGTGTCACGGACAATAATCAAAACCCCCACAATCAAAATCCCCACCCTTTTCACTCACGGGCGAGAAGCGCCGCTCGAGTCCCCGGGATCAGGCCCACCGCTCGAGCCACCACCGAGCAGCCGTAGCAGCAGCAGCAGCCGGACCCGAGCAGTGGGAGAGCGCAGCGTCCCCTCTTCCGCACGCGACACATGCACCCTTGTTAATCCCTCTCCCCCACCGTCCCATGCCTGCCGCCTTGGAGATGCTGAACGTCTGGACCTTGTAAATGTTGGTATCCCTTGCGCATATGAATCCTCCTGTACTTCCTCCCCTTACTCTTGTCCCACCCCCTGATTTCCGAATAGTGTTTAGCGTGTGCTCCAGCATGTAAGTGACTGGAATTGTCATGCTGATAATTCGTCGCCATGTCAAAACTGTGCAGAAGGGTGCATAGGTCCTTGATCTGAGACCACTCCAGCAGCGTGATCTTCCCCACCTCTGCATCTCGCTGGCCCAGGATATACGTCATAACGTATTGCACCAGGGCACGGCGGTGCTGCCACATTTGCTGCAACATGTGGAGAGTCGAATTCCAGCGTGTCGCCACATCGCATTTCAGGCGGTGAACCGGCAGGCCAAAAGACTTCTGGAGCTATGCAAGTCGATCAGCTGCGACGGTTGAATGGCGGAAGTGAGCAGAGAGTGATCGTGCCCTGTGCAGAAGCCCATCTAGGCCATGATAGTGGGTTAAAAATTGCTGGACAACAAGGTTCAACACGTGAGCCATACAAGGCACGTGTGTCACCTTGCCCCGATGAAAGGCCGCACCCAGGTTTGCAGCTTTGTCGCACACGGCCTTCCCAGGCTGCAGGTTGAGTGGAGACAACCATTTACGAAACTCAGGCAGCAGAGCTGACCACAACTCCTCAGCTGTGTGACTCTTATTTCCCAGACATTTCAACGTAAAGACTGCCTGATGCCATTGATCTCTGCTGCCAGCATAGTAAGGAGGTGTGCAGGATTCCTTGTGCGCAGTTACAACGCAGGTGACTGACAAGGTAGGCTTGGGGCGGAGGTGGAGGACCCAGACGAGGTTGAGGCGGCAGAAGCAGTGGAGAAACTTCTACATAAAGAGGATTGATGCACAAGTCGTGGGGACAGCAAAACTTGTTCAGAAGACCAGACCCAGTCCAAGTATCGGTGGTGAAATGCACCCGTTCACACACAGAGTTTCTAAAGGAAGCTGTGATGTTCTGTGCGACATGCTGGTGAAGCGCAGGCACACCTTTCTTGGAGAAGTAGTGGCGCCTGGGCATCTGGTATTGGTGCACTGCGACTGACATAAGGTCTCGAAAATCCTGTGTCCACTAGGCGAGGCGGAAAGGCAGCATTTCGGTAGCCAAGAGCTTACAGAGGGTGAAAGTCAACCTCTTAGCTTTGTCATGGTTCGGAGGAAATGGCTTTTTATTTGTCCACATCTGAGGGACCGAGATCTGGCTGCTGTGTGGAGACAGTGTTGAGTAGAGTGTCCCTGGAAAACTGCAGATCTGTGAGAAAAGTGCAGGCGGAGACATGATGTTGCCTTCATCCAAAGTTGGTGCTCTTGATTTCTAAGAGAGCTCTACAGCAGCACTTGTTTCCCCTTCCAAAACAATTGACGACCTGCCAAGCAATCTGCCTGTTGCGGTTAAAGAGGTGGAAGGTCTGCATGGAAAAACATGTGTGACAGCTGTCCCCACAGTCATAGAGGAAGATCGTGTGGATGCACTTGAAGGGGCAGACGGTGGTTGGCCCGCTCTGCTAGGCCGCATTGTAGCACAGTGAGCTTCCTACTGGGACTTATGCTTGTTATTCATGAGACGATTCATGGAAAAAGTTGTCAAACTTGTGAGCTTTTGGCCTCTACTTATAGATTTGCGATAAATCTTACATATCACATGATTTGGTAGATCCTCTGCATGGCGGGTGGAGACTTGAGAGCTGGGAAAAAGCAAGCGTGAATGGGATGACAACTCAGAGGACTGTTGTTTTTTTGGATGTTGAAGTTGAGTTGGAGGAGAGGCCCCTTGTTAGAGCACTTGCGATCCATTCAAGCATGTTCTTTTTTGGTGCATCATCTACCTTTTTTACAGTTGTTCGGTTCCGTAAAAAAGAGAGCACATCAGATTGGCCACGGAAAGTAGTAGACATCTTACTTTTGCTGGAAGATGGCCTTTCTTCAGCAGATGTTAATGTAGGTTTCCCACCTACCCCACGGACACAAACTTTTTTTCCTTTTCCAACACGCCTGTTCCCCTTTCCACCAGCATCTGTCCTTTTGCCACTCATTTTGTTAGCAACAAGATTGGACACTTAAAATGTGGTAGGAAAAATGGAGAGGTGGTGTAGATCGCAGAGGTGGTCTAGCTTTATTGACAGCTGAAGAACCAACACTGAGTATCCCGGTCAATTTTAGCATGCCCCTAACAGTGGCAGCACAGTTTGCAATTAGAATTACGTAGCTAAAAATTGACAGGTGTGTACAATGCAGAGGTGGGCTAGCTGTATTGACAGCGAAAGAACCAACACTGAGTATCCCGGTCAATTTTAGTATGCCCCTAACAGTGGCAGCACAGTTTGCAATTAGAATTGCGTAGCAAAAATGGACAGATGTGTAGCATGCACAGGTGCTGTGGGTCAGTGGACAGCAAAGGAACACTAACTTAGTATTCCAGACACTTTTAGGATGCCACAAAAAATGTCAGTTCTTTGGGCAAATAAAATAGCGTGGCAAAAAAGGCCAGGTGGGTAGAATGCACGGGTGCTGTGGGTCAGTGGACAGCAAAGGAACACTAAGTTAGTATTCCAGACACTTTTAGGAAGGCACACAAAGTGTCAGCTCTTTGGAGTAATAAAATTGTGTGGCAAAAAATGGCCAGGTGGGTAGAAAGCAGTGGTGCTGTGGGTCAGTGGACAGCAAAGGAACACTAACTTAGTATTCCAGACACTTTTAGGATGCCACAAAAAGTGTCAGCTATTGGGGGAAATAAAATAGCATGGCAAAAAATGGACAGGTGGGTAGAATGCAGGGGTGCTGTGGATCAGTGGACAGCAAAGGAACACTAACTTAGTATTCTAGAAACTTTTAGGATGCCACAAAAAGTGTCAGCTCTTTGGGGAAATAAAACAGCATGGCAAAAAATGGCCAAGTGGGTAGAATACACGGGTGCTGTAGGTAGCAGGACAGCAAAGCCCAGCATAGTGTTTGCACGGACCTGCCTAGCAGCTATGGCTATGAACGCCTGTAAATCAGCCCTGAAAAAAGCCAGTAGTCCCTAATATCTAAAGCGCTGTGTAGATTGCACTGTATCTCTATAACGCACACAGCAGCAGCGGGAGCGGTGAATGTCACCCACCAGCAGCAGACAGATAATGGAACATGAAAATGGCGAACCTCGTGCCTCGAACATCACTCAACTCTAGTCAGAACACTGTATAGAATTATAGTGCCATCTGGTGGTCAGCAAAGAACACTACACCATTATTATCATCATGTTAGAACGTTGTATAGAATTAAAGTGCCATCTGGTGGTAAGTAAAGAAAGTTACACCATCATTATCATCAAGTCAGAACACTGTATAAAATTATAGTGCCATCTGGTCGTCAGTAAATAACATTACACCATCATTAACATGCATCATTGCATAGAATTATATTGCCATCTGGTAGTCAGGAAAGAACGTTACAACATCATGTCAGAACATTGCATAGTATTATAGTGCCATCTGGTGGTTAGTAAAGAACATTACAATATCATTAACATTATGTCAGAGCATTGTATTTATTATTATTATTATTATTATTATTTATTTATAGAGCACCATTAATTCCAAATTACAGAGCAATCTGGTGGTCAGTAAAGAACATTACAAAAGCAATAACATCATGTCAGAACGTTATATAGAATTATTGTGCTATCTGGTGGTGAGTGAAGGACACTACACCATTATTAACATCATGTCAGAACATTGCATTGAATTATACTGCCATATGGTGGTCAATAATGAACATTCTTCAATGAAAATTTCCATGTGGTTTATTTTATGTGCACAAATTGTATAAAGTGGGTACACACAGTCCCTAGACAGTGGAGAAGAATAGATTAGCAACGCGTTTTGACCGTATTACACGGTCTTAATCATGTCATTGAAGATTGCCTTCCTTTCTGCGCTGGATTTTACTTCATATGTTTGCAGCTTTGCATAGAATTATACTGCCATCTGGTGGTCAGTAAAGAGCATTACAAAATCATTAACATCTTGTCAGAACATTGTAAAGACTTAAAGTGCCATCTGGTGGCCAGTAAAGAATGTTACACCATCATTAACATCATGTCAGAACCTTGCATAGAATTATAGGGCCATCTGGTGGTCAGTAAAGAACAAGACACCATCATTAACATATTGTCAGAACATTGCATAGAATTATAATGTCATCTGATGCTCAGTAAAGAAAAACAAGCCAACATTAAAATCATGTCAGAACAGTGTATAGAACTATAGTGCTACCTGATGGTCAGTAAAGAATATTAAACCATCAAAAACATAATGTCAGAACATTCTACCTAAATATAGTGCTATCTGCTGGTAACCAAATAACATTACACCATTACGACATCATGTCCGAACATTTTAAAAAATTATAGTGCCATCTGGTGGTCAGTAAAGAATATTACACCATCATTAACATGTCAGAACATTGCATAAAATTATAGTGCCATCTGGGCACCAGGGCAATCGGGAAGAGCATGGTAAAGTTTTGGTATTGTCACATCTAATGTATGTGACAATTCCGGGCAGCTGGACCTCCCAAGCCTGAGAATAGAGCCTCAACTGTCAGTTTTATCTTGACTGGGTATCAAAATTGGGGGACCGCACGTCATTTTTTAAAATTATTTATTTAGTTATTTAAATAATAAAAAAAGCTGCATGCAGTTCCTCTTAGGCTGGTGTTACATTTGCGAGCGTCAGGCCGTGCCGGGTGATGTTATGCAAGACTCGCGCAAATGTGACTCCACCCTTACGGTACTCTCACAAAAACCATATGACTCACACGAGTCTCGCATCGCATCACCTGGCAGCCACACACTCCCTCCGTACACAAGTGTGCAGCTGCATAGAAATACATGCAGCTGACCTGCTCCTGTCAGGAGAGTGTGCGGCTGCCGGGTGATGCAATGCGAGACTCGCACAAGTGTGACTCTGGACTTACGGTGCACTCACACGAGCCATATGACTCATACGAGTATACAGCCGCACACATTCCAAGATAGGAAATCTTCTTCCACCCCTCGTTCACAGGATCGCCATCAGCAAAGGAGATGGAAAGTAAAGTATATACTATAAAAAAGAAATATATATAAATTAAAAAAGGAACATTTAAAAACAACCCACCCACACCCTATAAATATATGTTAGATTATTCTTAGGGGAGACTTATAAGAACGCACTAAAACCAAAATTCTCGTTGACACCAAAGGAACTGATACTATTCATCTTGTGTATCCATTTACTCTCAATCTGTGCCAATCTTTTGGTCAAATTTCCTCCTTTAGTGCCCAAACAAACCTGATCAATTGCCATAACCCTTAATAGGTTCGAATTGCACTGATGATAATGAAAGAAGTGTCTTGCCAAAGTCTTCAATTGAGTAGGATCATCTATCATTTTGCCCTTCTCTATGTCCCGGATATGCTTGCGAATCCGTATCCGAAGTTCCCTTGTGGTCATGCCTATGTATATTTTCCCGCAAGGGCAAGTAGCTCAATAGACCACACCTTTAGATGTACAATTCGAGAAATGTCTTATCTCATAGGTTTGAGAATGGTCAGAATTGTGGAAGCTTTTACTCTTCATCATATTTGGGCAGGTTTTGCAGTTTCCACAAGGATAAAAACCTTTAACGGAAAGTCAATTAGTTTGTTATTGCTTTTCTTGTTTTGGGTTAAAATGGCTATGAACCAACATATCTCTAAGGTTCCTGGATCTCCGGGCCGACATTTTGGGGACTGATGGTAACATTTTCCTGAGAGTGGGATCACTAAGGAAGATATTCCAATGTTTGTGGAAGACGTTTGTTAATTACTTACAATGTTTATTTTTTATTTTGGACATGCCCACCCCAGGGCTTACGGGTACTCGTAAATGGGCCGGACTAGTCCAGGGATGTCAGCGGTGGCGGGGTCCAACTCCGTGACCCTGGTGGTGTCTTATAAAAAAAGGGATTGATTATATTTACAGTGGAATAAAGTCCGTGATGCCACCTGTGGTTTTGCGGATAGGTGGCCCGCCGCTGCGCTTCGTGTTTCCCGGGGCAGGTGGCATATTATTGCTCCCCACAGGTGAAGCGGGACCCCGGGACCTTTGGAAAAGATCGAGATTTCACACACAGGGAGACAGGCGTTTCATATAGCAGTAATGCAGTACCAGAGTTCCCTTATACATTGTTGGCATTTTAGTGTGCAGCTGTATGCATCTTGTATTTGCTATGTTTTTTCAGCTGGCACCTATTCACATGTGTAGGATGTACGGGTCAGTGTTTTTGAAATTTTTGTAGCTGATTGATGGTCAGTAAAGAATACTACACCATCATTAACATCATGTCAGAACATTGCAAAGAATTAGAGTGCCATCTGGTGGTAAGTAAAGAATATTACGCCATCATTAACATCCTGTCAGAATATTGCATAGAATTATAGTGCCATCTGGTGGTCAGTAAAGAACATTACACCATCATTACCATCATGTCAGAATGTTGTATAGAATAAAAGTGCAATCTAGTAGTCAGTAAAGAAAGTTACACCATCATTAACCTCCTGTCAGAACATTGCATTGAATTATAGTGCCATCTGGTGGCCAATAAAGAACATTATACTATCAGTGCATTACAATAGAACATTGCATAGAACTATAGTGCCATCCGGTGGTCAGTAAGGAACATTTCACCGTTATTAACATCATGTCAGAACATCGTATAGAATTAAAATACCATCTAGTAGTCAGTAAAGAAAGTTACACCATCATTAACATTGTTTCAGAAGATTGTATAGAATTATAGTGCCATCTGGTGGTCAGTAAAGAACACTACACCATCATTACCATCATGTGACAACATTGTATAGAATTAGAGTGCCATCTGGTAATCAGTAAATAACTTTACACCAGCAATTACATCATGTCAGAACATAATATAGAATTATTGTACCACCTGGTAGTCAGTAAAGAATACTACACCATGACTAACATCGTGTCAGAAGATTATATAGAATTATTGTGCCACCTGATAGTTAGTAATGAACACTACAGCACCATTACCATCATGTCAGAACATTGCAATAAATTATACTGCCATCTGGTCGTCAATATTATACATTATACCATCAAGAACATCACAATAGAATATTGCATAGAACTATAGTGCCATCGTGGTCAGTAAAGAACATTACGCCATTATTAACATCATGTCAGAACACTGTATAGAATTTTAGTGCCATCTGGTGGTCAGCAAAGAACACTACACCATCATTACCATCATGTCAGAACGTTGTATTGAAATAAAAGTGCCATCTGGTGGTAAGTAAAGAAAGTTACACCATCATTAACATCATGGCAGAACACTGTATAGAATTATAGTGCCATCTGGTGGTCAGCAAATAACATTACACCATCATTAACATGCATTATTGAATAGAATTATACTGCCATCTGGTAGTCAGGAAAGAACGTTACAACATCATGTCAAAACATTGCATAGTATTATAGTGCCATCTGGTGGTTAGTAGAGAACATTACAATATCATTAACATTATGTCAGAGCATTGTATAGAATTACAGAGCCATCTGGTGGTCAGTAAAGAACATTAGACCATCAATAACATCATGTCAGAACATTATATAGAATTATTGTGCCATCTGGTGGTCAGTAAAGGACACTACACCATTATTAACATCATGTCAGAACATTGCATTGAATTATACTGCCATATGGTGGTCAATAATAAACATTCTTCAATGAAAATTTCCATGTGGTTTATTCCATGTGCACAAATTGTATAAAGTGGGTACACACAGCCCCTAGACAGGGGAGAAGAATAGACTAGCGACACGTTTCGACCGTATTACACGGTCTTAGTCATGTCATTGAAGATTGCCTTCCTTTCTGCGCTGGATTTTACTTCATATGTTTGCAGCTTTGCATAAAATTATACTGCCATCTAGTGGACAGTAAAGAACATTACAACATCATTAACATTGTGTCAGAACATTGTAAAGAATGAAAGTGCCATCTGGTGGTCAGTAAAGAATGTTGCACCATCATTAACATCATGTCAGAACCTTGCATAGAATTATAGGGCCATCTGGTGGTCAGTAAAGAACAAGACACCATCATTAACATATTGTCAGAACATTGCATAGAATTATAATGTCATCTGATGCTCAGTAAAGAAAAACAAACCATCATTAAAATCATGTCAGAACAGTGTATAGAACTATAGTGCTACCTGATGGTCAGTAAAAAATATTAAATAAGGAGTAACGTCTGGAACACCATTCTAAGTCTGAACTGGGTGCAAGAACCTAAAAAAACATCACTATGGGGAGATAAGGTATGCACACCAGTGACTATGTAAGGGGAATACATGAAATAGCAGAAACTGCTGTGTGAATACTGACATGAAAAATCCAATAGCTACATGTAAGTCAGTATTCACACAGCAGTTTCTGCTATTCCATGTATTCCCCTTACATAGTCACTGGTGTGCATACCTTATCTCCCCATAGTGATGTTTTTTTAGGTTTTTGCACCCAGTTCGGACTTAGAATGGTGTTCCAAACGTTATTCCTATTTGTTAGTATTTTTTCGTTTGTGAACCCTCCCCAACCACACCTATTGCCAATCCATATCATACGCATAAATAGCCTGGGTCTCAGCTTCCCATACACGGTAAGTTTTTTAACTGCATGAGAGGACACACACAAGCTAGGGACCCCAACGTAGAGAAATACTTTGGCGTAGTGTTGGGGCTCTATTGCATTGATCAATTCAGTAGCTAAATTTCTCTTGATTCATATGTTCATGGCAGTAATGCAGGTTCCATTTTTCACATTTTCACTCTTACATATAGCTATTGGATTTTTCAAGTCAGTATTCACACAGCAGTTTCTGCTATTTCATGTATTCCCCTTACATAGTCACTGGTGTGCATACCTTATCTCCCCATAGTAAAGAATATTAAACCATCAAAAACATAATGTCAGAACATTCTACCTAAATATAGTGCTATCTGCTGGTAACCAAAGAACATTACACCATTACGACATCCTGTCCGAACATTTTAAAGAATTATAGTGCCATTTTAAAGAATTATAGTGCCATCTGGTGGTCAGAAAAGAATATTACACCATCATTAAGATGTCAGAACACTGCATAAAATTATAGTGCCATCGGGGCACCAGGGCAATCGGGAAGAGCATGGTAAAGTTTTGGGATTGTCACATCTAATGTATGTGACAATTCCAGGCAGCTGGACCTCCCAAGCCTGAGAATAGAGCCTCAACTGTCAGTTTTATCTTGACTGGGTATAAAAATTGGGGGACCGCACGTCATTTTTTAAAATTATTTATTTAGTTATTTAAATAATGAAAAAGCTGCATGCAGTTCCTCTTAGGCTGGTGTTACATTTGCGAGCGTCAGGCCGTGCCGGGTGATGTTATGCAAGACTCGCGCAAATGTGACTCCAGCCTTATGATACTCTCTCAAAAACCATATGACTCGCACGAGTCTCGCATCGCATCACCTGGCAGCCACACACTCCCTCCGTACACAAGTGTGCAGCTGCATAGAAATACATAAAGCTGACCTGCTCCTGTCAGGAGAGTGTGCGGCTGCCGGGTGATGCAAAGCGTCACTCGCACAAGTGTGACTCTGGACTTACGGTGCACTCACACGAGCCATATGACTCATACGAGTATACAGCCGCACACATTCCAAGATAGGAAATCTTCTTCCACCCCTCGTTCCCAGGATCGCCATCAGCAAAGGAGATGCAAGGTAAAGTATATACTATAAAAAAGAAATATATATAAATTAAAAAAGGAACATTTTAAAAACAACCCACCCACACCCTATAAATATATGTTAGATTATTCTTGGGGGAGACTTATAAGAACGCCCTAAAACCAAAATTCTCGTTGACACCAAAGGAACTGATACTATTCATCTTGTGTATCCATTTACTCTCAATCTGTGCCAATCTTTTGGTCAAATTTCCTCCTCTAATGCCCAAACAACCCTGATCAATTGCCATAACCCTTAATAGATTCGAAGTGCACTGATGATAATGAAAGAAGTGTCTTGCCAAAGTCTTCAATTGAGTGGGATCCTCTATCGTTTTGCCCTTCTCTATGTTCCGGATATGCTCGCGACTCCGTATCCGAAGTTCCCTTGTGGTCATGCCTATGTATATTTTCCCACAAGGGCAAGTAGCTCAATAGACCACACCTTTAGATGTACAATTCAAGAAATGTCTTATCTCATAGGTTTGAGAATGGTCAGAATTGTGGAAGCTTTTACTCTTCATCATATTTGGGCAGGTTTTGCAGTGTCCACAAGGATAAAAACCTTTAACGGAAAGTCAATTAGTTTGGTATTGCTTTTCTTGTTTTGGGTTAAAATGGCTATGAACCAAGATATCTCTAAGGTTCCTGGATCTCCGGGCCGACATTTTGGGGACTGATGGTAACATTTTCCTGAGAGTGGTATCACTAAGGAAGATATTCCAATGTTTGTGGAAGATGTTTGTTAATTCTTTATTATAAGAAGTTATTTATCGTATGTCATTCTCAATGGGTTGATCCTGTAAGTTTTATTTATGTAACAAATCAATTCTTTGCGAATTCTTGCCCCTATAAATAGCCCTGTCTAATGCAGCGATGGCCATAGCCTCTCTCCTTGAATCTTGAATAGAGATCTTTGGAAATAACTATCTTCTTGAATTCATTGTATCATGTAGCTGGATTTTTCAAGTTATTTATAAACACCTATTTATTGTCACTAGACACTTTAGAATATTGTACTTATTTATAGTAGTCCCTCTGGCATTTATATTTGGGACATGCCCGCCCCAGGGCTAGGGGTACTCGTAAATCAGCCGGACTAGTCCGGGGACGTCAGCTGTGGCGTGGTCAGACTCCGTGACCCTGGTGGTGTCTTATAAAAAAAAGAATTGATTATATTTACAGTGGAATAAAGTCCGTGATGCCACGTGTGGTTTTGCGGATAGGTGGCCAACCGCTGCGCTTCGTGTTTCCCGGGGCAGGTGGTGATGGCACAGCTGGGGTATTATTGCTCCCCACAGGTGGAGCGGGACCCCGGGACCTTTGGAAAAGATCGAGATTTCACACACAGGGCTTTTCATATAGCAGTAATGCAGTACCAGAGTTCCCTTATACTATATATACACAGGCATTTTACTATATATACAGGCATTTTAGTGTGTAGCTGTATGCATCTTGTATTTGCTATGTTTTTTCAGCTGGCACCTATTCACATGTGTAGGATGTGCGGGTCAGTTTTTTTTAAATATTTGTAGCTGACTGATGGTCAGTAAAGAATACTACACCATCATTAACATCATGTCAGAACATTGCATAGAATTATAGAGCCATCTGGTGGTCAGTAAAGAACATTTTGCCATTATTAACATCCTGTCAGAACACTGTATAGAATTATAGTACCATTTGGGGGTCAGCAAAGAACACTACACCATCATAACCATCATGTCAAAACGTTGTATAGAATTAAAGTGC
Source organism: Anomaloglossus baeobatrachus (assembly GCF_048569485.1). Classification (NCBI taxonomy): domain Eukaryota; kingdom Metazoa; phylum Chordata; class Amphibia; order Anura; family Aromobatidae; genus Anomaloglossus; species Anomaloglossus baeobatrachus. The sequence goes on along the minus strand of NC_134363.1, from coordinate 81,420,303 downwards.
CATCTGGTAATCAGTAAAGAAAGTTACACCATCATTAAAGGGAACCTGTCAGCAGAATTTTCGCAATTAAACTAAAAGATTCCCCTTCTGCAGCTCCTGGGCTGCATTCTAGAAAGGTTCATGTTGCTATTGTGCCCCCTTTGAAACCTAAATAAACACTTTATGAATTCTTACCTTTTTGTATGCAAATGTTTTTTATGGTCACGGGGCCGGGCTGTATTTCGTCCATTATCCGCACCCCTGCCGCTGTACGCCAACCCCCATTGCTCATTTACATACATGAGGATGCCGCCCTCATGTAACTGTGTGCTCCCGAGGTCTCGCGCATACCCAGTGGAAATCTCTGAGCACTGTGCAAAGCGTGATCGCTGGTGAGGTGATTGCGCAGGCGCGAGATTATGGGAGGCGATGTGATTGTCATCAGCAGCGTCATTTAAGTACCCGCCCATAATCCCGTGCCCGTCTCGTCTCCGTGTCTCCTCTATTGATCGATGGTGTGCTGCTCCTCCCATCTATTTCCTGCTCCAGGGAAACATGGGTAATAGATAACGTGGTTCATATGGCCAGCGCTTGCACATAACGTTGGAGGCAGAGGGAAAAGCACGGGCACGAGATTATGGGCGGGTACTTGGATGACGCTGCTGATGACAATCACAGTGCCGCCCATAATCTCGCGCCTGCGCAATCACCTCACCAGCGTTCACGCTTTGCACAGTGCTCAGTCCCGCGACAGTGCCACTGGGCATGCGCGAGACCTCGGGAGCACACAGTTACATGAGGTCGGCGTCCTCATGTATGTAAATGAGCAATAGGGGACAGCGTACTGCGGCAGGGGTGCGAATAACGGACGAAATACAGCCCGCCCCGTGACCATAAAACCACATTAGCATACAAAAAGGTAAGAATTTATTAAGTGTTTATTTAGGTCTCAAAGGGGGCACAGTAGCAAGAGGAACCTTTCTAGAATGCAGCCCAGAAGCTGTAGAACGGGAAACTTTTAGTTTAAATTGCGAAAATTCTGCTGACAGGTTCCCTTTAATATCCTGTCAGAACATTGCATTGAATTATAGTGCCATCTGGTGGTCAATAAAGAACATTATACCAGGGGCGTAACTACCGCGGTCGCAGAGGTCGCGACTGCGACCGGGCCCACGGGGTTATGGGGCCCGCCCTGCAGATCAGCAGCTGGTTCCTCTCTGTAAGAGAGGAGCTGCACTGATCAGTGGCAGACCATGCTGTCGGTATGCACCCGTGAGTCAGGGGGGCCCAGTGTCAACGGCGGCGAAGAGAACCGGGCCCCCCTCACCCGTTATTGCACACAGCAATGAAGAAAAATGGAGAGGAGCACTCCGTTCCATTTTTCTTCATTCTCCCCCTGTGCCTGCGCTTGCAGAGCGTGGTGACGTCAACACTGCGCGCTGCTGAGATGAAAGAACAGAGCGCAGGACGGAAGGATACTGACCGGAGAAAGGAGGGAACGAGGCGTGGTGAGGATAGTGTAGTGGCTGACATATAGGCTGTGCAATTATTGTAGAGGGGCACAGAGGGGAGGGGGGCCCTCGCAACTAAGCTGGAGGGCCATGCAATAAAGTATTATATATATCTGGGGTGCGACACTCACCAGTAGAGCTGATCGAACGGCCAATAATCCGGGGACGGCGGATCACTAATAGATTTAAAAAAGAATCCGATCCGCTCCGGAATCCGGTGCCTATATAAGTCAATGGGGACCGGAATCTGGAGAATAAAAACATTTGTGGATGGGCTAGGGGGCTAGGAGCGAGCGCGGCATACTCACCGAGGCGCTGTCATGGCGGCACACTCCTTCCGGGTCACGCTATTACCTTCCGTCGCCGACAATTTAATATTCATGGTTTCCCCGCCCACCGGCGTGTGTTGGTCACTTCCTGAGTGGCAGCTAACTGCAACTAATCACAGGACGGCCGGTGGGCGGGGAAAGCAGTACAGTCTGTCGGTCAGTTCACAGTAGTAAACACTCGGCAGCACCGTTATAGCGCGCGGCTGCAACCCCAGCCGTCGCGCTGTATCTGTGCTGTATATACAGTGCCCGGAGTCACACGTGCGAGGCTGCTGGGGGCTGCCATGGCAGACTCGCGTGAGCCCCTCGCACGTGTGACTCTGGTGAAAGTAAAAAAAAAAACAACGTGTGGTCCCCCCTAATCTTCACATCCAGCCATGATAACGCCGGCTGGGGGCTGGTACATCCTCAGCCCGCAGCCGTCCGGTATGTCGCATCTGTTAGATGTGACATACCGGTGTGCGATACCGGCTCTTCCCGCTGACGTGATGCGGTGCCAGTCGGGGTAATAGCAGGGTTAGCAGAGGCGCACGGCTGCTGCTAAACCCTAGGTTTGTGTGATGGCACAGGCGTCTATCAGATACCTGCATCACACAAACCTGTAAATGCCAGTAAATAAGCACAGACACAGAGAACAATCCTTTATTTGGAATAAAGTACAAAACACTCCTCCTTCACCTCTTTATTAACCCCCAAATACCCTGCAGCTCCGAGGTAATCCACAGGAGAAGTCCCACGCCGCTTCAGCTCTGCTACATCTGAATATCACAGAGAGCGGCACGACCGACCGCTCTCTGAGAGCTCCAGAGAATGAATGAGCTGCGCATTGAGCGGTGACGTCACTCAGGTCATTTGCGGTCACAGCTGGAGGTTCCCACGGTCCTTCATCTGTAATCGCAGGTAACCTGACCTCAGGTGGAGGTCACTGAGTTCACAGACCTGCATCTCCTAGCAGAAAAAGCACAGATGCAGATTTTGTGCTGAAATTTTTATACCATATTCCTGCATCCAATCTACACCTCCTGGCAAAAAATCACGATGTTTTGACGCAATTTTTATGCTGCGTTTTTTGCCGCGGTTTTTGCCACGGTTATTTTTACGCGTTTTTTTGCCAGGAGGTGCACATTTGGTGCCGAAATCGTCTGCACCGGTTTTCAGCACCAAATTTCCACCTGTGGCAAATTTTTTTTATTTTGTTTTTATTTTTGGGTGCCAAGGGATGCAAATTTGATGCTGTGATTTTTGCACCATATTCCTGCATCCGATCTACACCTCCTAGAAAAAAATCGGGGTGTTTTGAAGCAATTTTTATGCCGCGTTTTTTGCCGCGGTTTTTGCCGCGGTTATTTTTTCGCGATTTTTGCCGCGTTTTTTTTGCCAGGAGGTGCACATTTGGTGCTGAAATTGTCTGCACTAGCTTTCAGCACCGAATTTCCACCTATGGCAATTTTTTTTTATTTTGTTTTTATTTTTGGGGGCCAAGGGATGCAAATTTGATGCTGTGATTTTTACACCATATTTCTGCATCCAATCTACAGCTCCTGGCAAAAAATCGCGGTGTTTTGACGCCTGTCTGAACATGAGCGTGCATGTACCAAAAAACACATGCACGCTCCTGTCAGACGTGTGCAGCTGCGTCGGTGATGCGCTGTCAGACTCGTGCGGGTCTGACATCACCCGTCACAGCCTGCCATTGTCTGAACATTAGCGTGTATGTACCTAGAAACACATGCACGCTCCTGTCAGATGTGTGTGCGGCTGTGCTGCGATGTCACACTTGTGGGAGTCCCTCGCTGTAACTGCTGCCTAAGATAAACCGCATGCGTTATTTTTTTGTTTTTAAATTTAAATAAATAATTAAAAAAAAAAAAAATGATGTGAGGTCCCCCCAATTTTCATTCCCAGCCATGATAACGCCGGCCGGGGGCTGGTATATCCTCAGCCCGCAGCGGCCCGGTATGGTCGCATCTGTTATATGTGGTTATTCCGGTGCGATATCGGCTCATCTTGATTGCCCTGCTGCGGTGACAATCAAGGTAATAGCAGGGGTTAATAACAGCGCATGGCTGCTATTAAACCCCAGGGTTGTGATCGCATGGGCGTCTGTGAGATACCCGCATCACAAACCTGTAAATTACAGTAAATAAACAAGACACAGAGAAATCCTTTATTTGGAATAAAGTAGAAACGCAGCCTCCTCCTTCACCACTTTATTATCCCACCACAGTCCTCCGGCGTAATCCACATGAGATCCAGCGGCGACATATCCAGCTCTGCTACATGTCAGAGCAGGCAGCCATAGAGCACGGCTGCCCACTCTGAGTGCCGCCTAGCAGCCTAGCAACCTATTACTGAGCTGCGATGACTGCACGGCAGAGCTGTCACAGGCTGGGGGTGCTTCAGCCAGGAACCAATCACAGCTGAGAGGACGGCCGGTGGGCGGGGAAAGCACGGAAAGCTGTGTGACTGCGTGCACAGCACAGGAAGTGAAAGCGCGACCCGGAAGCAAGTGTGCCACCATGACAGAGTCTGGTAAGTATGAAACGCTCATTTATTTATTGGTTTTTAACATTTTTATTAATTGCCGATTCCGGATCGTGCAGCTGGAATCCTGCGCCCGGGTCCGGCCCGGGGATAGCGCTGAAACCGCGCAGATCCGGATGTTTACAGTCCGGGTCCGCTCAACACTACTCACCAGGAAACTGTTGAGTGCCGATCAGCCCCGGAACCAGTAAGATACCCTCCCTATGTTCCCGTGCAGATCTGCAGGACACTCTGCCCCTCCCCCTGCTAAGAGCCAGGGGAGAAGATGGAGGCCGCAGCCAAAGAGCAGCTGCTGATTTCTGCAGGAGTGCAGGGGAGAGCTGAGGGGCAGCACGAAGATGGAGGCCGCTCCACATCCACAGCAGGAGAGGAACAGCAAGAAAAACTCCACAGGTCATCAGAGTGATGAGTATTTACTTATTGGATCTGTCTGTTTGCTTTTACACACATACCTATGTTGCTTGTACTGTATATAAGTGTGGATGTGTGTGTGTGTGTGTGTATATATATATATATATATATATATATATATATATATATATACACATACACACAGTATATATATATATATATATATATATATATATATATATACACACACGTGTGTATGTGAATGTGTGCATACAGTATATATATCTCTGTGCATAAATAGTATGTGTAGACATGTGTGTATGTGTGTGTGTGTTTACATGGTATATGTACCTGTGTGTGTGTGTTTACATAGTATATGTACCTGTGTGTCTGTTTACATAGCAAATGTACCTCTGTGTGTGTTTACATAATATATGTACCTGTGTGTTTACTTAGTATATGTACCTATGTGTGTGTGTTTACATAGTACATGTACCCGTGTGTGTGTGTTTACATAGTATATGTACCTGTGTGTGTGTTTACATAGTATATGTACGTGTGTGTGTGTTTACATAGTATATGTACGTGTGTGTGTGTTTACATAGTATATGTACCTGTGTGTTTACATAGTATATGTACCTGTGTGTTTACATATATGTACCTATGTGTGTGTGTTTACATAGTATATGTACCTGTGTGTTTACATATATGTACCTATGTGTGTGTGTTTACATAGTATATGTACATGTGTGTGTGTTTACGTAGTATATCTACCTGTGTGTGTGTTTACATAGTATATGTATATGTGTGTGTGTGTGTTTACATATTATATGTACGTGTGTGTGTGTGTGTGTTTTTTTATCCTCAGAACCAGCGATTCCTCTTTGCTACTGCTCTGATCTGTTTGCAGCAGTGATATCATGACTAAAACATGTGACTGCTGGAGCCAATCACTGAGCTCAGCCGTCACACCATGGCAGATGGTGTCAGTTGCGCAGCCCTGTGATTGGCTAAAGTGGTCACATGGGACATTATTACTGCAGCCTGTAAACATAGACGGAGCAGCAGAGAGACATCACTGGACCAGGTGAAAATGAAGTAACTTCTATTTTATTATTACTTTTTCCAAGTGCAAGATGATCAGCACACAAAACTTAAAATGGTAACATGGCAAACCCCAAGAGGCAGGGGGAGGTGTGGGAAGGGTTCGCGAGGGGGGGGCATAGTCAATTCTTTGCCAGGGGCCCTTTGCTCTCGGTATCCAATCCCACCCCTGGAGAATTTGTTGTTTTTTTGTTGTTTTTTTTTTAATCCGTTTGTACACGGTGGCCAGAGGCCTATGGGGGTGCATTACACAGTATGGGGGCTGTGTAATAAAATATGAGAGACAGCTAATGCATATTTTGCAAATGCATTATAATACTTGTAGGTATATGTGGTGCATTAAATGGTATTGGGGCTGTATAATACAATATGAAGGACTATGGGTGTATTATAAAACATTCAGAACTATGGAGCTGAATTATAATATATAGAGGACTATGGGTGTGCATTAAACGGTACGTGGACTGCATAATACAATATGGAGAACTATGGGGCTGCCTTAGAAAACATGGAGGACAATTGGGCTGCATTATAATATATAGAGGACTATGGGTGTGCATTATAGTACATGGAGGCCTATAGAGTGCATTAAATGGTATGGGGGCTGCATACTACAATATGAAGGACTATGGAGTGCACTCATTCAGGTCTATGGAGCTGTATTATAATACATGGAGGACTATGGGGGTGCATTATAAAACATGTAGGACTGTGGGGGCTGCATTATAATATATGGAGGACTATGGGGGTGCAGTATAGTATATGGAGGAATATCGGATGAATTATAATACATGGAGGACTATGGAGGTGCATTCTAATATATGAAGGGTTATGTGGGACCCATTATACTATATGGAATGGTATGTGGGGGCCACTATAGTACTTGGAGAGCTATATACGAAGGGGGACTAGTGTGGCGCCCCAGGACCTGGTCGCCACAACAGCATTGCCCCTCCAAAGGGTTAATGCTGAGCCTGGAGGTAATTGGGGGAATCATTGGCCAGTAAGTTCAACATCCAACGCAGTTTCTCTCTCAGGCCAGCAGGGGGAGCTCTGAACCTGGAGTTCCAGGGAGTGTTCCTTAAGTCTGACCTGAGGGAGGAGTTAGTGGTCAGTCTGTAGAGAGAAAGCAGAGAAAGCAGACGCAGAGTGTGCTGTCTTGTGGAACTGGGGCCTGGAGCTGGAATAGCTTGGCCCAGTGAAGCAAGATTTGCAGAGAGGCACAGAAGAGACTCAGACATCGGAGTCTGTGGTTGCCAGGGTATAAAATCCTTCCCTGGTGGCCGAATCCAAAGGGCAGGAGAGCTGCAAGCCCCCTGGCCCAGAAGCAATCTGAAGGTACAGCCGCATTCCAAGGGCCCGGTGTGGACTCCAGCAGAGAAGCACCAGAGAGGGCCTGCGCAGCCTACCACACACAAAAAGGGACGAACCACCGGTCCCAGCAGCAAGAGGGCCATTGCTAAATTCAGAGTGCAGGGTCCTGTAGAAGAAAAGAAAGATCAGGGAGTAGGCCTCATACTCAACTGGCCAAGGATATCACGCCCAGGCACTTCCAGGCAGGCCGGATCATCTTTACCACCTGTGACGGTCTCCCTGGACTAAACTGTTGCCAAGTAAAAGAGGAGAAGGTAAAGAGACTACTGTTTGTGCCTGTTTCTTTCACTGCCTGTTGGCCCTGCATCGTATTATTCACACAACATCACACCATAGACTCTCATGAGCACCAACTGTTGCCCCGGGGTACCGCTCCACCTGTGGGGAGCAGGACCATCCAAGCTGCCATTCCATCAGCCCCGGAGGCCCCATACAGCAGTGGCGGCTTAATAGCCGCAAACCACAGGTGGCGTCACGACAACCATAAACTTTATTCACCAGCCATATTTAACTGACACCCACCAGGGCCACGGAGTCGGGCCCCGCCACCACTGACGACCCCCGGACTGGTCCGGCCTGGCACCGGGTGTCCCATAGCCCTGGGGTGGGTGAGTCAAATTTGGCGTCACGAACAGGATTTCGTGCCCGGTCCCACCGGGTACTGTGCGCCTGCAGAAACTGTGCTTAAAAGACTGTGTAACTGTTTGAAAACTGCCGCCGCCATTAGCCTCGCTGAGCGCAGGAAGAAGGGGGGCATGCCTGAAAAAGAGCGCGAAGGGAGCGCGCCATCAGAGCGGAGGGTCGTTAACCCCGCGCTACCCGGAAGAGATTTGGAAAAGTGAACGGAGCCTGGTAAGGTTCACTAAGGGAGGAAGATGTCCGACTCAGAGGGAGAGCAGGTGGCTGCCATAGACCGAGACGCCGCAGCACCAGCCGAAGCAATCCCAGTCGCCGTCGCCCCAGCCCCCGCTGTAGCGGCGGTAATGCCGATCACAATGCCGTACATCCCGGGAGCAGAATGGCTGCCGCAGTACTCCGGGTAATCACATACCCTGAGCGACTTCAGAGAAAGGCTGCACAGCTTGTTTAGGGTGTATCCTCTGACTGAGAGCCAGAAGGTGGGCATATTAATGGGGCAGCTAGTCGGCGCAGCCCAGCGTGAAGTGAAGTCCTGGCCTGATACAGATAAAGGGACAGCAACCCAGATACCGGCCAAGTTAAAGAGTACTTTTGACACCCGCACCGCAGCAGAAATAAAAATGAGATTCTTCGGGTGCAAACAACGGGCCACAGACAGCATACGGGACTATGCCTTAAACTTGCAGGAGGCCCTGAGAGCAATTAAACAGGTGGACCCAGAGAATGTACGTGAAGAAGACAAATTCCTAACTGAGCAGTTCATTGAAGGGCTCCTGTCAGACGCCCACAGGACACAGCTGCGTATCATGGTCCTGCAGAACCCTGCTCTGGACTTTGCAAAGTTTAAGGACCAGGCCATCCGGGTACTGAGAGAATGTACACCGAATGACCCAGTACCCCTCCGGCCTCTTGCTATCACGTACCCAGGGGTGGTGCCTGCAACACGAGCCGCTGCGGGGGCTGAGGCGCAGTCCCTGGATAAGGATCCCGCTGCAGAGCTCAGACAGCAGGTCCAGGAGCTGACCAAGACTGTAGCTGCCCTTGCCAAGACCGTGTAGGCTCTACAAGTGACCCCATCGCCTGCAAGAATTGAGTTGGCCTCCAGCCCAGATGACGTCCCGTGGATGCGACAGAGGAGGATTCCGCCGACCCGAGGAAAAGACACAGACCGGTATGATTCAACGGGACAACCAATCTGCCGCCGCTGCAGCCAGGCGGGCCACATTGCAAGATACTGTCCTTTAAACGGGCCGAGCCTGGGGCCAGGAGCCAACCCCCAGGTGTAAGGAAGCCCGGCTTAAACCCCAGCCGCAGCAAGTATGTGGGAGGACGACCGGTCCTTCCTATTGTGCTGGATGGGATCCCTTTGAATGCCCTCCTGGATACGGGGTCCCAGGTAACAACCATCCCCTATAAACTGTACAAAAGATATTGGGCTGATTCAGACATTGACCATGGCCCAGATGATGATTTAACAATTGTGGCCAGTAATGGTCAGCCCTTGCCTCAAATTGGGTATAAGGAAGTAACCATTAAAGTGGGGCGGGTAGAATTGCCATGTCAGGGGATGATAATTGTAGATATTGATCGCAAAGAATCTAACCCACTGCTAACCATTGGTACAAATGTGATGGAAAATTGTCTTGCCGAAGTGATAATTTTGTTGCAGCAGGCGTCTGAAAGTGCCAGCTCCGGGCAGCAGCGTGCCCTACAGAGGGAGATCAGAGCCCTGATGAGGAGGCAGCAGGTAGAGCTGGCCGGAGGAAAAATTGGCAGTGTAAGGGTAAGTGACCCTCTCCCCATTGTAATTCCCCCAAAAAGTGAAATGTTGATATGGTGTCGGGCAGCAATAGGCCTCAAGGGTCAAGATTACCAGGCCCTGGTGGAACCTGTGTATTCAGAAAGTAGGCCTGAAGTCCTGATAGCCAGAGGGGTAGCAGACGTCCGCAAGGGAAGAGTGCCCATCCGTGTCCTGAATTGTGGGGAGGAGGAAGCCAAATTTCCCCGGTACGCCACTGTAGCAAAACTGTACACTGTCAGTAACAATACCATCAAAGCAGTGGAACCCTTGATCCCGTCCGACCAGGCGGAAGACAATGGCTCCAAGGGACAGCTGAAAGACTGGTGCCAAAAATTACATGTGGGCACCGACTCCACCCCCTCACACCAAAAGCATGGGGTTTACCGGGTGGTACAGGAGTACGAGCGGGTCTTCAGCAAACACCCCCTAGATTTTGGGCAGGTAAAAGGGGTTAAACATCAAATCCCCACGGGTGATCATCATCCTATTAAAGAGAGATACCGCCCTGTACCCCCAGCACAGTATCAGCGTGCCAAAGAAATGTTATGGGAAATGAAGGATGCTGGGGTTATCAGAGATAGTTGTAGCCCCTGGGCAGCTCCACAAGTGCTCGTAAAGAAAAAAGATGGTACAATGAGAATGTGCGTAGATTACAGACAAAGTAACCGCATTACACATAAAGATGCTTATCCACTACCCAGAATAGAAGAGTCACTAACAGCCTTAAAATCAGCTAATTATTTCTCCACCCTGGATCTCACCAGTGGGTATTGGCAGGTTCCCATGGCAGAAGCGGACAAGGAGAAGACTGCATTCACGACACCAATGGGTCTCTGCGAGTTCAATTGTATGCCGTTCGGGCTCTGCAACGCCCCAGGGACATTTCAGAGATTGATGGAGTGCTGCTTGGGCCATCACAACTTTGAAACCATGCTATTGTACCTGGATGACGTCATAGTCTACTCCAAGACCTACGAAGACCACCTGAGGCACTTAGCAGAAGTGTTTGAGTCCTTGTCGGAGTATGGCCTGAAGATAAAGCTGTCCAAATGTCACCTCTTGAAGCCAAAGGTACAGTATTTGGGTCATGTGGTCAGCGCAGAAGGTGTGGCACCTGATCCGGAGAAAGTCACAGTAATCAAGGACTGGCCAAGACCCACCACGGTAAAGGAGGTGTGGCAGTTCCTTGGGCTGGTGGGCTACTACCGAAGGTTCATTGATGGTTTCACAAAGATAGCAGCACCTCTTCAAGATCTTCTGGTGGGCCAGCCAAAGAAGGCTAAGAAGCAAACCCCTCCATTTGAATGGAACAGCCAAATAGAAACATCTTTTGTCCGGCTGAAAGGGGCTCTCACGGGAGAAGAAATTCTGGCCTACCCTGACTACAGCCAGCCGTTTGTACTGTACACAGACGACAGCAATGTGGGATTAGGAGCCGTTCTGTCCCAGGTGCAGGGAGGCAGAGAGAAGGTTTAGAGAAGAGAGAAGGCTTACGCCAGTAGGAAGCTTCGTCCCACAGAAAGGAATCCAGAAAACTACAGTTCCTTCAAGTTGGAGTTCCTCGCTATTGTTTGGGCAGTGACTGAACGCTTCAAGAACTATCTGGCGTCGGCCAAGTTCACCATCTTCACGGACAATAACCCGTTGACACATCTGGCAACAGCCAAGCTAGGTGCGTTGGAGCAGCGATGGATGGCCCGGCTGTCTAACTTTGACTTTACCATCAAGTACCGGGCTGGCAAGAAGAATAACAATGCTGATGCGCTGTCCAGAAGGCCTCACTTACCTGAGTCTGGAGAAGACCTGGATGAACTCGAAGAGATAGAGTTACCGGCTTTCCATCACCAAGGTGTTTTCCAGTGTGAGCATGCTGTAGGAGAGAAACGCTCGAGCCAGCACGAGGTCTTGGTCAACCCATTACTCCATTATAATTGGGAAGAGACACAGAACGGTGACCCGGCCGTGCGACTGGTCAAAGAAAAGCTAGCACAAGCTGAGACCCATCTCGGTCCAGACACTCCACAAGAAGCCCAGCAGCTGTGGAAGGAGAGGGGACGACTGTTCACCTACCAAGGCAAGCTCTGCAAGAGATATGTCAACTGGCGAATGAATGAACTCGTCTGGCAGATAGTGGTCCCACAGAGGGATGCTCCAATGGTCCTAGCAGCTTACCATGATAAAGCAGGACACTTCGGGTGGAAGAAGTTGGAGACCCTACTCCGCGATCGGTTCTACTGGGTGCACATGAGAAAGACAGTCGAGAAGTGGTGCCGAGACTGTGGTCCGTGTAACCTGAGGCGGAAGGATGATGCCAGCCAGAGGTCTCCCCTACAGCCAATTGTCACGAAGCAGCCCCTGGAGTTGGTAGCCCTGGACCACGTGAAATTAACACCAAGCCGGTCAGGCTATGTGTACGCCCTCACCATTGTGGACCATTACTCTTGTTTCCTGGTAGTAGTGCCTGTGAAAGACCAAACAGCCAGAACAGCAGCTAGAGCATTTCAGGCATACTTTTGTCGACCTCACGGTTATCCGGAAAGGGTACTGACTGATCAAGGTCCTGCATTCGAGGCAGAAGTGTTCCAAGAGTTCTGTAACATGTACGGCTGTAAGAAAATCAGAACAACACCGTACCACCCCCAAACCAATGGATTGTGCGAGAAGATGAACCATGTGGTTATTGATATGCTCAAGACTCTACCTCTGGAAGAAAGAAACCAATGGCCAGAGAAGTTACCAGATCTGGTAGACCTGTATAACCATATCCCAGTAAACTCGACCAACTGCAGCCCTGCTTACTTGATGCGAGCAAGACCTGGCAAGTTACCTGTAGACTTTGAGATGGGAACGGTGTCACCTGAAGCGGTTAAAGAGATAGATGATTGGGATACAGAGCGACAACAGCAGTACCGCAAAGTCCAGGAATGCGTAGAAAAGAGCCTGTCCCAAGCAAGAACGAGACAAGAGCAGAACTACAATCAAACAGCCCCAGCAACTCCCTTAGCACCTGGAGAACAGGTCCTCAAGAAAAAGCGGAGGGCGCATAAATTAGATGATCAGTGGGAGAATGAACCCTACACCATTATTTCCTCCAACTTTGACAATAGTAAGGTATGCCTCATAAGCAAAGATGAAGGCAAGACCTATCAAACAGTTTCTAGAGACCGCCTGAAAGCGTGCCCTGAGCGGTGCAAAATCCAAAAAGAAGTGGAAGAAGTACAAGAATGTCCCCAAATTCAAGAAAAAGAGGTTGAGATGATACAAACAATCCTTGGAAAATTCCCCAAAACTTGGACTCGAATAAATAATGCCCTAGTGGTACCAGTCTTGACGTTCCCGCAGTTGGTCGAGCCAGAGACAGAAGAGGTTCCAGATCCACCTAAGGAACTGTCCGCCCCAACACAAGATGACACGCCAGCAGTGGAACAGGAGGATCAACCCCCTGTCAGTGGTGAACCTGTCGTACCCTTGTTGACTCTCAGGCCACATAGGCAATCATCACGCATACCTATCAGGGTTAGGCCTACCCGTAGTGCTGAGGTAGCAGACGCTCCAAATAGTCAGGGACAAACACCAGAGCTACGCAGGTCCCAACGCAGCACTCGGGGACAGCCCCCTCCAAGGTATAGAGAGTAAAAAGAAAAGTACCTATTAGAATGTATATAGTTATTTAAAATGTCTTGTATAAAATGCTTTTCGTCTTAGGTGATTAAGTAAATGGACAATTGGGCCACTGGACTATGGGTGGCCAACACTCTAACTGTACATAGTTAGCACCAGTGTGCTCAGCACCCCTGAAGAAAAACCCGTCCGGCGTGCATAGAGTGGGGTCATCAATGCTCTGACGCACGCCCAGAGCCTACGTTGGGGGTTTTATCGCGACGGGTCCCCCATGGAGCAGTGTATTGGACACCCGGCAGGGAGCCACACTAGACTCTTATAGTTTTATTTAAGTTTGTAACGTTTAAGTAATGCGCCTCCCATAATGGGATGAAATGTTCTAACATGATATGTTTTGTTTCTTCAGTCCGGGAGTACTGAGTTTAACTAAGGGGGAGTGTGGCGCCCCAGGACCTGGTCGCCACAACAGCATTGCCCCTCCAAAGGGTTAATGCTGAGCCTGGAGGTAATTGGGGGAATCATTGGCCAGTAAGTTCAACATCCAACGCAGTTTCTCTCTCAGGCCAGCAGGGAGAGCTCTGAACCTGGAGTTCCAGGGAGCATTCCTTACGTCTGACCTGAGGGAGGAGTTAGTGGTCAGTCTGTAGAGAGAAAGCAGAGAAAGCAGACGCAGAGTGTGCTGTCTTGTGGAACTGGGGCCTGGAGCTGGAATAGCTTGGCCCAGTGAAGCAAGATTTGCAGAGAGGCACAGAAGAGACTCAGACATCGGAGTCTGTGGTTGCCAGGGTATAAAATCCTTCCCTGGTGGCCGAATCCGGAGGGCAGGAGAGCTGCAAGCCCCCTGGCCCAGAAGCAATCTGAAGGTAAAGCTGCATTCCAAGGGCCCAATGTGGACTCCAGCGGAGAAGCACCAGAGAGGGCCTGCGCAGCCTACCACACAGAAAAAAGGACGAACCACCGGTCCCAGCAGCAAGAGGGCCATTGCTAAATTCAGAGTGCAGGGTCCTGTAGAAGAAAAGAAAGATCAGGGAGTAGGCCTCATACTCAACTGGCCAAGGATATCACCCCCAGGCACTTCCAGGCTGGCCGGATCATCTTTACCACCTGTGACGGTCTCCCTGGACTAAACTGTTGCCAAGTAAAAGAGGAGAAGGTAAAGAGACTACTGTTTGTGCCTGTTTCTTTCACTGCCTGTCGGCCCTGCATCGTATTATTCACACAACATCACACCATAGACTCTCATGAGCACCAACTGTTGCCCCGGGGTACCGCTCCACCTGTGGGGAGCAGGACCATCCAAGCTGCCATTCCATCAGCCCCGGAGGCCCCATACAGCAGTGGCGGCTTAATAGCCGCAAACCACAGGTGGCGTCACGACAACCATAAACTTTATTCACCAGCCATATTTAACTGACACCCACCAGGGCCATGGAGTCGGGCCCCGCCACCACTGACGACCCCCGGACTAGTCCGGCCTGGCACCGGGTGTCCCATAGCCCTGGGGTGGGCGAGTCACTAAGCTACAAGCATAGGATGGATTTGAGGCTCTTTCCCTCAGCACTCAGCTTTCCCATGCTCTAATATCATGGGAAAGATGGGTGCTGAGAGAAAGATGTATAGCAGAGCATGGGGATGGTGGGTGCTGAGGATAGGATATCAGAACACAGGAAAGCTGAGTGCTGATAGAAGAAGGGATTTCAGATCATGGGAGACCTGGGTGCTGAGGGAAAGAACCCAGTGTCAGCTACACTATCCCGACCCTGAGTGTCAGCGTCATTATCCCGTACCCCGAGTGTCGTCGTACAGTTGGGGGGATGGCCCGGGGGGGGCCCAGGTCCAAACTTTGCACCGGGGCCCATCGAACTGTAGTTACGCCACTGCATTATACTATCAATAACATTACAATAGAACATTGCATAGAACTATAGTGCCATCCGGTGGTCAGTAAGGAACATTTCACCATTATTAACATCATGTCAGAACACTATATAGAATTAAAATGCCATCTGGTAGTCAGTAAAGAAAGTTACACCATCATTAACATTGTTTCAGAAGATTGTATAGAATACTACACCATCATTAACATCATGTCAGAACATTGCATAGAGTTAGAGTGCCATCTAGTGATAAGTAAAGAATATTACGCCATCATTAACATCCTGTCAGAATATTGCATAGAATTATAGTGCCATCTGGTGGTAAGTAAAATACACTACACCATCATTAACATCATGTGAGAACATTGTATAGAATTAGAGTGCCATCTGGTAGACGGTGGTTGGATCCAAAAATCTCAAATTTGGACTCATCAGACCAAAGCACAGATTTCCACTGGTCTAATGTCCATTCCTTGTGTTCTTTAGCCCAAACAAGTCTCTTTTGCTTGTTGCCTGTCCTTAACTATTTTACCATGAAGGCCTGCTGCACAAAGTCTCCTCTTAACAGTTGATCTAGAGATGTGTCTGCTGCTAGAACTCTGTGTGGCATTGACCTGGTCTCTAATCTGAGCTGCTGTTAACCTGCGATTTTCGAGGCTGGTGACTCGGATAAACTTATCCTCCGCAGCAGAGGTGACTCTTGGTCTTCCTTTCCTGGAGCGGTCCTCATGTGAGCCAGTTTCTTTGTAGCGTTTGATGGTTTTTGCCACTGCACTTGGGGACACTTTCAAAGTTTTCCCAATTTTTCGGACTGACTGACCTTCATTTCTTAAACTAATGATGGCCACTCGTTTTTCTATACTTAGCTGCTTTTTTCTTGCCATAATACAAATTCTAACAGTCTATTCAGTAGGACTATCAGCTGTGTATCCACCAGACTTCTGCACAACACAACTGATGGTCCAAACCCCATTTATAAGGCAAGAAATCCCACTTATTAAACCTGACAGGGCACACCTGTGAAGTGAAAACCATTTACAGTGGCTACCTCTTGAAGCTCATCAAAGAATACCAAGAGCGTGCAAAGCAGTAATCAAAGCAAAAGGTGGCTACTTTGAAAAACTTAGAATATAAGACATATTTTCAGTTCTTTCACACTTTTTTGTTAAGTATTTCATTCCACATGTGTTAATTCATAGTTTTGATGCCTTCAATGTGAATCTACAATTTTCAGAGTCATAAAAATAAAGAAAACTCTTTGAATGAGAAGGTGTATCCAAACGTTTGGACTGTACTATATATATATATATATATATATATATATATATAATCTGTTTATAATGTTTATAAGATTTTTTTGTATAAACGAGTATAATGTGTGTGTGTGTGTGTGTGTATACATTAGTGCAGTGCCTGTCTACATTCTTCTGCCTGTTTGTGCATGTGTTTTCTTGTGTGTCTGTGTATTTGTGCTTGTCTGTGCATGGGCCTGACCGTATTTTATGTGCATTTATGTGCCTACGAGTGTGTGCATGCTTGTGACGGTGTGTTCATGTATTTGTAATTGTCTGTGCATGAGCCTGACTGCATTTTGCGTTCATGTATGTGTCTACGTGTGTGTGAATGCTTGTGCCTGTGTGTCTGTACTTGTGTTCATTCTTGTGCATGTGTCTGCATGTCTACATCTGGGTGTCTGTGTGAGTGCAGGTGCCTGGGTATATTTTATGCATATCTGTATGTGTGCGTGCATCTGTCTGTCTGTGTTTTTATATATGTGTGCATGTCTGTATTCTTGTGCGTGTCTATGAACATGTGCATGTGTCTGTCTACGTTCACCTGTCTGCATGTGTGTACATTTTTCTGTGTGTCCAGTGCATGTCTATGTGTCTGCCTAGGTGTATGCATGCCTGTGTGTGTGTGTGTGTGTGTGTGTGTGTGTGTGTGGCAGAATGTCTGTGTGTTTACATTTGTCTTTGTGTCTACGTATGTAAGCATGCATGTGTGTACGTGCACATTTCTGTGTCTACATATATGTGCCTGTCTTCATGTCTGTGTGCATGTCTTCATGTTCATACCTGTGTGTTTACATACGTATGAGTGTGTGTTCTTATCTGCATGAGTGTGCCTGTCTGCATGCATTTGTCTGAGTGTCTGCATATGTCTATGTATGTGTATGTTTGCATGTACGTCTGTTTACATACGTGTGCATGACAATGCATCTGCGTATGTGTGCATGTGTCAGTGTGTGTGCGCATGTCTGTGTGCCTTAAGCTGGTGTCACACATAACGACGACGACAACGACGTCGCTGAAACGTCACCATATTCTGTGACGTTGCAGCGACCATAGATGATCGTTAGTAAGCTGTCAAACATGCTATATAAAGTAGCGACGGAGCAGCGATCATAGCGACGTCGACGGTCGTTGTGTGGTTTCAGACATGTCATTGCACGACGAGTCAGACTTTGATAGAGGCGTGGTTTTAACCCCTAGACACGGTTTGTGTTATCTCTTTTCACGCCCCTCTGTTCCTATTGGTGATCACTACAGCGCTTTGCGTTGCCTTTCTTCATGCCCCTCTGTTCCTATTGGTGATCGCTACAGCGCTTTGCGTTGCCTTTCTTCACGCCCCTCTGTTCCCATTGGTCATCACTACAGCGTCGCCTGATTGGGTGACCGTATCAAACAAAGGACGACGCAGTAGCGCTTCCATTCATTCTACCTGAGCTTTTTCAGAACGCAGTTTGCTGCAGTGATTCTATCAATTTGTTGATTTCTTCTTGGATTTTTAATATTCTTCTGACTTAAAGGTAAGTAATTTTTCTGGGCAGTATTATACCAATATTCTAGTACATCGTGACATTAATATAGCAACTGTATTCTTGTATATTGGGGCAGTATTATAGTTGTTATATTTATCTATGCACATAGGGGGAAGTATTATAGCTTTTCTATTCCTGTACATAGGAATATATATATATATATATATATATATATATATATATATTATATATATATGGGGCCAGTATTATAGTAATTATATTCTTGAACATATAGCTATTTTCTACATATATATATATATATATATATATATATATATATCTATAGATATATGTATATATATTTATATATTCAATACCGCTGTACATATAGTTATGTTCTTGTACATAGGGGCAGTATTATAGTAGTTATATTCTTGTGCATAGGGGCAGTATTATAGTAGTTAAATTCTTGTATATAGGGGGCAGTATGATAGTAGTTATATTCTTGTACATAGGGGGCCGTATTATAGTAGTTATATTATTGGACATAGGAGCAGTATTAAAGTAGTTGTACATAGGTGGCAGTATTATAGCAGCTATATTCTTGTGCGTAGTTTATAACAATGTAGTAATACATTAATTTTCTTTTTTTTCAGATGTCTTCCAATAAGCAAGAATTTATAAGGGAGGTGTTTGATATGTATCGATCCCTGCCTTGTTTGTGGAAGATTAAGTCAGTAGATTACAGCAATCGATACAAGAAAAAGCTGGCCTATGAGCAGCTTGTTGAATTGTTCCAGAGGCATAACCCTACGGAGACCATTACGTCTGAGATTGTGCGAAAGAAAATCCAGGGTCTTCGGACCGTTTTTAAAAAGGAACTCAATAAGGTGGAGAAGGCCAGCAAATCTGGTGCCGGAACGGAGGAACTTTACGTTCCAAAGCTTTGGTACTACGATTTGCTGGCCTTCATCAGAGACCAAGAGGTCCCACGTACAATAACCTCGCTGTCCTTTGGTCCCGAAACACAGTCTGAGGTCCGGTCTGACACCCCAGTTGGAGATGTAAGTACCTTTGTGAAACTTTTGATGTACATGGCATTATTTAATTGAAAATAGTTACTACGGTTTTCTATGATTACTGTTGCAGATTTCAAAATGTATCCCTTCCAGTTCAGATAAGTATACTCCTTTACTAGTTTCACCACACTCTATTTTCATACCGTGTAATGACATTTCATATCTTGTAGTACTAGTATGCCCCTCCCATTAGTTTCCAGTGCATGTGTATCCCTGTGCCTGCTGCTCATGATATCTGAGTTTAACATCATTTTTATTGTTCCGCAGGATCGGTGTGAAGCTGTGCCAACAGCGACAGGTGGGGAAGATGAAATTGCCGGGACTTCCGAGGAGACAGCAGAAGCACCATTACCACGGCGGATCTCCTCAACCCGTAAAAGGCAGCCGAACAACACATCATTAACAGAACGTATGGATATGGCGAAGAAAATCCTGGAGCAGCACAGCAGACCATCCATTTGCGGATTTGCCCAGCTTACGGATGAAAGACTCCGTAAGCTGGATGACAAACAAAGAGGTCATGTAGAAAGGGTCATGCTGGAGGCCCTCAACAAGGCGGCATTGGGGAAACTGACAGACTCCTCAAAAGTGTGCGAAGTAGATCATCGACAACACTCTTCATGGGACCAAGTGCCATGGATGAGGATGGAGCCTCCACCACACCTCCAGCATGACCCCCCCCGCACAGTATCCCATGTTCCCCCCAACGAACCAATTTTTCAGCCCACAGAGGCAACATTTAAATGACTCTAGTAACCAATACCAAAATTTATAGTTTTTGTTTTTTGTTATAATATTTATGCTGTTTTTGTTGTAGTTTAAGCAATGTTAGGGAATTGTAATAAAAAATGTCTTTGATTTCAAACTTTTGTACAGCTTTCATGAATTCTGCATAACATTATTCACGGGGTAAAGGGCTGGGTGGAGGTCAGGGCCGCCATCATGGCACAACTCTACAGATGCACATATATAACGTGTGTGTGTGGGTGTTTTTTTTTTTTAATTAAGAATGTTTTTGTGGGTTCTTTGTTTTAAAGCTGTGGTGGGGAACATAGTGCTCTCCCTGCTGCCTTATAGTGCTGTCACCTAATGCTCTCCGAGCTGCCTTCTAGTGCTGTCACTGTCAGTGCTGTTTGTGTTATGCCACCTACAGCTCTTTGTGCTGCCACCTATTGCTGTGTCGCCCAGGGATTGGGGGGAAATGAGATCCTGGCCAAGGGGTTACTTCTGCAGGTATCCCGGTGTCGTGACCCGGTCTGTGATGTCAAGCTCCCAAAAAAGAGGGGGATTAGGTAGGGGTAATTGTCTGTCACGCCACCTGTGGGTTGCGTTGATAAGGTGGTGGCACCGCCACTGCCTCTGGGGACCGTGCCCGGGACTGATGGTGTGGGGCAGCTAGGTGGGATACCCTCCACGGGTAGGGGGATTTATAGTCCCAGGGCCCAATTGGGAGAGGTGGTTTGTAGAGTGACGGGTACAGTCCTCGCCTTGTACCGGGTGGTGCAGGAGTACTCACAGTATAAACCAATAACTAACCCGAGTCCAGTAATTAACCAAGTTGCTGGTAACTGGTGCCAACGGCCCGCTGCTGTGAAGACGGGTCCCACACCCGTGTGTGTAATTCAGGTGATCTTTTCCTGCCCGAGGTATGTGTCTTCTTTTCACACTGGTCCGTACTGGGTCCCGACAGCTGGCACCCCTCTTTGGGTCCCACAAGAGGCTGGCCCATTACTGAGGCCATGAGTACCACTCACCCCAGCCCCACACAGGGGCTGCTTATGTGACGCCCTGGACTAGCCAGGTGGTCTCAGAGGTAACATCACACTCACACACACACACACACACCCTCCCCTGGACAGTCAAGATCATTGAAAAAAAAACAAACCTTGTTGCTGTGGCGCCCCTGACCTGGTCAGGCACCACTGAGTACTGCACCCATGCTGGGGACAGTACAATACAGGTAATCCAGAAGGCTGACCGAGGTGTGACTACACAGGCGCATAGTGATCAGGTCTCACACATGTACCTATGAGAGGACCCCTGGGGATCCCAGGAGGGGGAAAAGCCTTCACCTTCACTGGAATAGTGGAGGGGGCCAAAAGCCTCCATCTCCTCTCAAGGGGTGTGGTAAGAGAGCCTGGTTGCTAGGTGGCGTAGGCAAGAACAGGAGAGGAGGAGCAGTGAGCCGGTTCAGTGCAGAGTCCAGGGAGCTCCGAGAGGAGCTGACCCCTACCCCTGGGGCTGTTGCAGTCTGACAGCGCCCGCGCAGTGGCTACCGACGGGGGAGAACGGTCACCTAGGAGTGCTACCCGAAATCCATCTTCAGCTAAAGAGAGAGCACGGAGTGGGAAGTAAGGAGACTGCTAGGGAGTACCAGGCCCAAACGGGCGGCAGATCCCGGAGCGGGGATAGATCCACCTTTCCTTGCTAAACCTGCCGGTGTGGGGCCCTCAAAGCCCACACCACAACACCCAAAAGCCGCAGCCACGTAGCCACAGTTAGGGCCCATAGTTCACAGGAGGCAAGCAGCTGGAGTGATCTGGCCCAGGCAACAAGCAAACAGCAAACGAAGGGGAGAGAGGCTTCAGCAACTTCCCTGGGTGACCCCCATAGGGACTAAAAGTCGGGGTTACCCCAAACCACCAAGGGCTAAGGAAGGCGAGTTGGTAGTCACCATCAGAAGTCAGCCTGAAGGATACCTGGTTCCAGCCTGGTTCATCCCAGCTACGCCCGGGTTACTCACCCTGCCATCAACTGTGAGTAAAACCCCTGAAAGACATCCTGCTTGTGTGGAGTTATTCTGCGCCTTGTGGTTCTACACACCTACACAGGGCCCTGGGGCTTGCCTCACTCTCAGGAGGCTATCCCAACTGACTGCACACACCATCAGCCCCAGGCGACCCTCAACCTGCAGTGGCGGTCACCACTGACCGCAATTCTGAGAGTGGCGTCACGACAAATAGAAGATTTCCTACCTGTGACAGGATTCAGCAGAGTGGAGTCCCTGAAGGTAATGCACCGACACAGCGTTCTCGGGGCTTCACATCTGGCGTCACGAACAGGATAAGGACTAGACCTGTTCAGACAGGTGACCATGTGCCTGGGCGGTCCGCTTGAAAAATTGGAAGCGCCGCCATATTGCCACCATGAAAAGCGCGCCGAAAAACAACAGCAGCCCGCGCTGGGAGAAGTTACCGCCCACGAAGAGGTGTGGCTACCCAGAGATCCCCTGCAGAGTTCTGACCTCGCTTGTGAAGAGAGCGGAAGCGTCCAGAGACGGCGGAACGGAAAAGAAGCCAGCAGCTTGTTGTTAGAGAAAATGGCGTCTGAATGCAGAGACCCAGAGCCAGGCTCCGCTGCCTGGTGGTGTCGGGAGCTCGCCGAGTTCTGCGATCAACTGGAGGCCAGGGTCGGAAGGCTGATCAGAGAGGGACGTGCGGAGTTCCTGGGAATGACCGCGGCGGTTCAGGCCTACGAAGAGAGAGCCGCGCGCCGAGTGCCAGACCGGGCGGTGACGACTCAGACCCCGATGCTGCCACCGATGGGTGAGTCCAGTGATGCCCCTGCCAGCGCGAGTGCCCCGACCCCTGCTGCCACGTCCGCGGTCCCTGAAGAGGCGTCCGGCGCGGCGACGCTGAAGCAGGCCGCAGCCACGCCAGGTGCAGCCCGCCAAGCTCAGGCCGCCGCAGCGATGCCCTGCTCGGCCCACCAAGACCCGGTCCCTGCAGCGACGCCCAGTCCGGCCCGCAGAGAACCGGCTGCCACCGCGACCCTCATCCGCGCCGCAGGTGTGACGCTGACCCAGGCTGCCGCCATGCTAGGCCCGGCCCGCCGAGACCCTACCGCAGCCGCAACGCTCGTCCGCGCCGCAAGTGAGGTGCTGAACCAGGCCGCAGCCCCGTCAGGTGCGGCCCGCCAAGCCCAGATCGCTGCAGCGATGCCCAGCCCAGCCTGCAAAGACCCCATCGCAGCTGCGACGCCGATCCAAGCTGCGCCAGAAACGCTGATCCAGGCCGCCGCCATGCAGGGCGCGGCCCGCCAAGACCAGGCCGCCGCCATGTCCGGCGCGGCCCGCCAAGACCAGGCCGCCGCCATGTCCGGCGCGGCCCGCCAAGACCAGGCCGCCGCCATGTCCGGCGCGGCCCGCCAAGACCAGGCCGCCGCCATGTCCGGCGCGGCCCGCCAAGACCAGGCCGCCGCCATACAGGGCGCGGCCCGCCAAGAAAAGACAGACGTACCATCGTTTACCCCGGCCTGCAAGGCCAGAGCAGACACCGCTCCCCAGTCTAAGGAAGTCCCTGCTAGGAAGTCCCTGGTAGGCGAGGACCCCGCATACTGGCAGCTGAAGGCTGACCTGGAGGCCAAGTTCCCACAGGAGATGGTGGACCGGTACATGCTCCCTCCGCATACCCCCAAGACGACTCCTGCAACAACCATGCCAAAGAGATCCCCGCCTGGGCCGGCTGAAGAGCACCCATCCCCAGCACTGCCACCACCGGAGTGCTCAGAAGAACTAAGGGGGAGGGGAGGCCAGGAAGCTGAGGAGCTGACTCAGGAGCCACCAGCAGTGGATCCATGCCCAGAGCCGGAGATGTTGCCATATTCCCGCTGGGATGAGGAAGACCTAACACCGTCTGCTGAAGAAGATCTGCCCAAAAGCCTCACCTGGGAGCTTGTAAGCTGTACCTCGCAGAATCCAGCCCGCAAGACACGGCGCCGTAACAGAACCCAGTCTTTCCCTGCACCGCAGTCCCCAGAGCAGAGAGATGACATAACGGCCAGAGACCTAGAGGAGAAACGGTTCCTGAGAAGAGCCAAAGCCCAGGTCAGAGGACCCCTTTGTCGAGGAGTAGTGGAAGATTTCAGCCTAAAATCAGGATACGGCTTTATAGTAGCACCTGGTATGAAAGAAGGCATTTTTGTCAACAGAAGAGACGTTAGAGCTCATTTGCCCAGAGGACATCCTGGAAGAAACCTAAGGATGGGAGACACAGTGCAGTTTACCATGCATCAAGGCGAAAGAGGCTGGTATGCGCTAGATGTAACACCATGTCCTAAAGAAAAAGAAACAGACACAGACGAAGAAAGAAGTCAAGAAAGCAGCAGGTGCCGCAGCCCTACAGGCCCAAGCCCTGGTGAGGAGGAATCTGCATAAAGTAAAGTACAGCAAGTTACCAGTTTGAAGTTTTTTTTGCAACGTTTTCAAGTTTAAGCAATGTGCCCACATAAACTAATGTGAGAAATGAACCTTAAGGCTATGAACTGGCTATAGCCACAAACTCTCGCAGTGTAAATAGTTACACCAGAGGGCACCACCACCACCAGAGTCAGCCTGTTTAGGGGCTTGGCTCGTCTGCGACCAGGGAGCACGTCCGTATATAGGGCCTTGGCTTACCTGCAACCGGAGAGCATGCCTGTTTATGGGGCCTGGCTCTCCACCACAAAGAGGGTACCTGGTCAGCACCAACTGTGGAGGCCGCCTCTACATCCTGCCAGAAGAGGCTGAAGGCGCGGCTTCACCAGGCCAGGTATGCCCTGAAGACCACCAGACCATGAAAGCCGCCTCTACATCCTGCCAGAAGTGGCTGAAGGCGCGGCCAACGTGAGAGGGTTTTGGGTGGGTTAACGGACTTGTGGGTGGAGGGTGGTGATGTATGGTACCTGGTGGTTTTAAATGTTTTACCATGTTTTTACTGTTTTATGCATTTTAAAATGTTGTCTTGCAGCCCGAGGACGTGCTGGTGATAACTAAGGGGGAATGTGGCGCCCCTGACCTGGTCAGGCACCACTGAGTACTGCACCCATGCTGGGGACAGTACAATACAGGTAATCCAGAAGGCTGACCGAGGTGTGACTACACAGGCGCATAGTGATCAGGTCTCACACATGTACCTATGAGAGGACCCCTGGGGATCCCAGGAGGGGGAAAAGCCTTCACCTTCACTGGAATAGTGGAGGGGGCCAAAAGCCTCCATCTCCTCTCAAGGGGTGTGGTAAGAGAGCCTGGTTGCTAGGTGGCGTAGGCAAGAACAGGAGAGGAGGAGCAGTGAGCCGGTTCAGTGCAGAGTCCAGGGAGCTCCGAGAGGAGCTGACCCCTACCCCTGGGGCTGTTGCAGTCTGACAGCGCCCGCGCAGTGGCTACCGACGGGGGAGAACGGTCACCTAGGAGTGCTACCCGAAATCCATCTTCAGCTAAAGAGAGAGCACGGAGTGGGAAGTAAGGAGACTGCTAGGGAGTACCAGGCCCAAACGGGCGGCAGATCCCGGAGCGGGGATAGATCCACCTTTCCTTGCTAAACCTGCCGGTGTGGGGCCCTCAAAGCCCACACCACAACACCCAAAAGCCGCAGCCACGTAGCCACAGTTAGGGCCCATAGTTCACAGGAGGCAAGCAGCTGGAGTGATCTGGCCCAGGCAACAAGCAAACGGCAAACGAAGGGGAGAGAGGCTTCAGCAACTTCCCTGGGTGACCCCCATAGGGACTAAAAGTCGGGGTTACCCCAAACCACCAAGGGCTAAGGAAGGCGAGTTGGTAGTCACCATCAGAAGTCAGCCTGAAGGATACCTGGTTCCAGCCTGGTTCATCCCAGCTACGCCCGGGTTACTCACCCTGCCATCAACTGTGAGTAAAACCCCTGAAAGACATCCTGCTTGTGTGGAGTTATTCTGCGCCTTGTGGTTCTACACACCTACACAGGGCCCTGGGGCTTGCCTCACTCTCAGGAGGCTATCCCAACTGACTGCACACACCATCAGCCCCAGGCGACCCTCAACCTGCAGTGGCGGTCACCACTGACCGCAATTCTGAGAGTGGCGTCACGACAAATAGAAGATTTCCTACCTGTGACAGGATTCAGCAGAGTGGAGTCCCTGAAGGTAATGCACCGACACAGCGTTCTCGGGGCTTCACATTGCCACTCTACAGTCTTGATGTCCTCCCGTTTTCGTGGGGAGGGGGTGAGTGGGGTCTGATTGGCTGGTGTGTGTTTGTGTGTGGGAACCTCCCCAAGGGAGAGTGAAATCAGCATCAAAAACATGTATGCAGACCTCTGTAACACCCTGGTTTTGCCAGGGCGGCACAGTGCTCTTTGTGCTGCCAACTACTGCTCAGGGTGATGTATATGCCCCATACTCTTATGGGATGTATATGACGCAGCCTCTCCTGGGATGTATATGCCTCAGTGTTTCCTGTGATGTATATGCCCTAGCTTCTCCTGTGATGTGTATGCCCCCAGCCTCTCCAGACCAAGACAAACATGGAAATGTAGTGGTGAGAATCAAAATGATCAATATCACCGAACATCACATTCTCTCCAGCCACCACTCTGGGGCTGATTTTATTAATTATTTTAACAAATATAGCCTGGTCGTGTTCAAGTTGATAATTTGGTGTGGCCCTCGTTGGTTGGTAGAAAATTCCAAATGGCCCCCGGCAGTAAAAAGGTTCCCAAACCCTATTTGAAAGTTTTGTCCAAAAATGTAAACAACAGCGAAAATAAACTAGAAAGATTTATGTGAAATACAAAACAAAAAAAAAACATTTAAATCACAAACAGATTCACATTTAGTGGCCCTGCTGTTGGGCTGCCAAAAACTGTTCAAGCATCTCCCCATGACGCCGGACGGCTTCGGACAAATGCCGTTGTGACTCCACCAGGTCCTGTAGTGTGGGGATTTCTGTGGAGGGAATGGGAAAAGTTAACCATCCTTGTTCCAACATCGAACTGTCAGGTATATGTTTTTTGTTGACCACTTATGGTTCTGGGGTTCATCACCTTCTTCCTCTGAGGCGCTGACGGCCCAACCAGATCCTGTGGCTAGGGAACACGAATCAATTATTAGTACACGACAGCCCACCATCATTTTAACATCCATGTATCCTTTACAACTTGTAGGGACACCATGTTATGTGCATAAATTACAGGAAGGGTAGCCTGCACAAAACTCACCAACTGATGCGGGGGAGAAGGCATCGGTAGAATGTGAAGTATGGGGAGACAGGGTATAAGGTGGCGATGGGGTTGAAGGAAGAGATGGGGTTGCAGCAGGTGATGGGGTTGGAGAAGGAGAGGGTGTCCCAGCAGGTGCAGCAGGCGGAGGTGGTGGATCCGCAGCAGGAGATAGTGGAGCAGGCGGAGATGGTGGAGCAGGCGGAGATGGTGGGTCCGCAGCAGGAGATGGTGGAGCAGGCGGAGATGGTGGATCCGCAGCAGGAGATGGTGGAGATGGTGGAGCTGCCTGTGCAGCTGGAGGTGGTCCTAGGTATAGGAGAAAACTTTTATTGAGCGCATAACTCCAGGCCACCATGGCTTACGCCTACTTTACACCATACAATTCTGCATACGATATCGTATGTGATGTGACACGCCCCCATCTTATGTGCGACAACTTAAATTTGTTGACCATGTCGCACCTATGCTTTGTTCCTGTCACAAGTACTTACCCTTCTATACGACCATCCATACGGAAGAAGCGGGACGCAGGTAAGTTGCAGTTCATCATTCCCGGGGTGTCACACACTGCGATGTGTGCTGCCTCGGGAACATTGAACAACCAGACGTTCAATTTTTAGTAATTGAACGACGTGTATGCGATGAACAGTTATTCGTTTAATCGTAATCGCATGTAAATTTTACACACTACAATATCTCTAACGATGCCGGATGTGCATCACTTACAACGTGACCCCGCCGACACATCGGTAGATATATTGTAGCATGTAAAGCCCGTGTAAAGACTGCTTTTTTACGTATGTTTGACAAACCTTTTTCTCGGGGTACCAGACACATGGGGACCACTTGCCTCAAAGCAGCAGACATGCTGCATTCATTGGAAAAACAAGGCACAAAAATCAATCACTTAAATTCTTCTATTTTATTCTGTTCTGTAAATAGTATAACATATGGCTTGTACTCAAGGCTTCTAATGTCACTCTGATATGCACCGAGATAACAATGATAATCAGAGATGCAAATGCAAAGAGAAAATAATCCCATTATACCCCAGGAGCATTGAAGTTTTTAGGTATCTGAAATTTACCTATGATCAAGTTTGCATACCATACCTTTTACAAAGGATAATTAGCTCTTTTTCGCCACCTTGTCCCTCTGATATGCACACTAGATATCTTGGTATAATGTTATTATTTTCTTTGGAATATATTGCATTTGAACTACAATGTGCTTTCCAAACAACCTTGCTCTAATCGCGTTTGGAGCATTGTCCAGTCATCTGACTATCCTTCTTATCTCGGTGCATATCTGAGTGAGCAAGTTTAGAAGCCATATGTGTGTGTATATTTCTAGTGCATATGTTTCAGAAATAAATCCCCTCCTTTGGGTCCTCGCCAAACTACCTCATATTTTACACAATTGTATTATTATTCTTTGTAAATTTTATATAAATTAAGATTTTTTTTCTTTATTTTAATGATTGGTCATTGGCATTTTGTGCCATGTTTTTTCAATTGTAATCACTGGGTCACCAGTGTCGGGGAAGAATATCCCAGTTAATGTCCATGTTATGAAAGTGTGGCGCCCCTGACCTGGTCAGGCACCACTGAGTACTGCACCCATGCTGGGGACAGTACAATACAGGTAATCCAGATGGCTGACTGGGGTGTGGAACACAGGCGCATAGTGATCAGGTCTCACACATGTACCCATGAGAGGACCCCTGGGGATCCCAGGAGGGGGCAAGCCTTCACCTTCACTGGAATAGTGGAGGGGGTAGAGCCTCCATCTCCTCTCAAGGGGTGTGGTGGAGAGTCTGGTTGCTAGGTGGCGTCACGATCAAAACAGAAGATTTCCTACCAGTGACGGAGATCCAGCAACGTGGAGTCCCTGAAGGTAACGCACCGACACCGACACTGCACATGCGGAGCTTCACATCTGGCGTCACGAACAGGATAAGGACTAGACCTGTTCAGACAGGTGACCATGTGCCTGGGCGGTCCGCTTGAAAAATTGGAAGCGCCGCCATATTGCCACCATGAAAAGCGCGCTGAAAAACAACAGCAGCCCGCGCTGGAAGAAGTTACCGCCCACGAAGAGGTGTGGCTACCCAGAGATCCTCTGCAGAGTTCTGACCTTGCCAGCTATGAGAGTGGAAGCGTCGAGAAACGGCGGAACAGAAAGGGAGCCACAAGCCTGCTGCTGGGAGAGGAGCTGCTGAAAGAGGCAGAGCAGAAACTGGACAGCTTGTTACAGGAGGCAGCGAAGAGTCCACTGCTGGGAGATCGTGCAGAAGACGGCGCAGAAGAAATGGCGTCTGACCGCAGGAACCCAGAACCAGGCTCCGCTGCCTGGTGGTATCGGGAGCTGGCCCAGTTCTGTGACCGGCTGGAGGCCGGGATCGTGCGACGGCTCAGAGAAGAACGCACGGAGCTCCTGGAAATGGCTGCGGCGGTGCGGACCTACGAGGAGGGAGCCGCGCGACGCATGTCAGACCGAGCGGCGACGACGCAGACCCCGATGCTGCCACAGATGGGTGAGTCGAGTGATGCCCCGGCCAGCACAAGTGCCCCGACCCCTGCTGCCACGCTCGCGGTCCCGGAAGAGGCGCCCGGCGCGGCGCCACCGGACCAGGCCGCAGCCACGCTAGAAGCGGCCCGCCAAATCCAGGCTGCTGCAGCCATGCCCCGCCTGTCCCGCAGGGCTCCGACCACCACGGCAGTGCTCATCCGTGCTGCAGGTGTGACGCTGACCCAGGCTGCCACCCTGCTGAACCCGGTCCGCCAAGACCCCAACGCAGCAGCGACGCTCGTCCGCGCCGCAAGTGATATGCTGAACCAGGCCGCAGCCCCGCCGGGTGCGGCCCGCCAAGCTACGGTCACTGCAGCGACGCCCGGCTCAGCCTGCACGGACCCCATCGAGGCTGCGACGCTAAGTGAGACCGCGGCTGCAATGCCCAGTGCGGCCCGCCAAGAACCGGCCGCAGTGGTGATACCCACTGAAACGCAAGCTGCAACCGCGATGCTAGACCAGGCCGCTGCCATACAGGGCGCGGCCCGCCAAGACCAGGCCGCCGCCATACAGGGCGCGGCCCGCCAAGACCAGGCCGCCGCCATACAAGGCGCGGCCCGCCAAGACCAGGCCGCCGCCATACAGGGCGCGGCCCGCCAAGAAAAGGCTACCTCAGCATTTACCCCGGCCTGTAAGGCCAGAGCAGACACCGCTCCCCGGTCCACAGAGGTTCCTGATAGGCAGCCCACGGTGGGTGAAGACCCTGCATATTGGCAGATGAGGGCTGACCTGGAGGCCAAATTTCCACAATGGTTGGTGAGCCAGTACATACCCCCTCCGCATACCCCAAAGAGTCTCCTGCTAACTCCTGCAGCAGCTACACCAAGGAGTCCCTCACCTGGGCCGGCTGAAGAGCATCCATCCCCGGCACTGCCACAGCTGGAGTGCCAGGAAGAACTAAGGGGGAGAGGAGGCCAGGAAGCAGAAGGGTTGACTCCGACTCCAGTGCCACCCGCGGCAGATGTGTATTCAGAGCCGGAAATGCTGCCATACTCCCGCTGGGATGAGGAAGACCTGACACCGTCTGTTGACGAAGATCAGCCCCAAGACCTCACCTGGGAGTTTGTGAGCTGCCCTCTACAGAACCCAGCCCGCAAGACACGGCGACACCGAACACAGTGTGCTCCAGCCCCACAGTCTCCAGAGCAGAAGGAAGTCACCGCCAGAGACCTACAGGAGAAACGGTCCCTGAGAAGGGCCAAAAGCCAGGCTAGAGGACCCCTGTGTTATGGCGTAGTGGAAGACTTTAATCTGAGAAGCGGCTATGGATTTATTGTAGCACCTGGCATCAAAAAGGGAATATTTGTTAACAGGAGAGATGTCAGCGCACACCTGCCTAGAGGACACCCTGGCAGAAATCTGAAAATGGGAGATTCGGTACAGTTTACCATGCACCAAGGTGAAAGGGGATTGTACGCACTTGATGTGGCCTTACGTACCAGCAAACCCTACAGCCATCCCATGCCACAAGAAAGACAAGAAAGACAAGAAAGACAAGAAAGACAAGAAAGACAAGAAAGACAAGACAGAGATAAAGAAACAGATACAGAAAAGGAATCAGATGCAGACCAAGAAAGGAAAGACACAGAACCTACAGATGAGGCAACCACAGATGAAGAAAGAGACAAAGAGCAAGAAAGTCACAGGTGCCAGTGCCCAACGTGCCCTCGCCCTAGTGAAAAAGAGGAGTAAAGTAAAGTAAAGTAAGAAGTACAGAAGTTAAAGTTTTGAAAGTTTTGTTTGCAACGTTTAAGAAATGCGCCCACAAAAACTATTGTGAGAAATAAACTTTAAGGCTATGAACTTGCTATAGCCACAAACTCTCGCAGTGTAAATAGTTACACCAGTGGCACCACCACCAGGGCCAGCCTGTTTAGGGGCTTGGCTCGTCTGCAACCAGGGGGGCCCGTCCGTAGAAAAGGGCCTTGGCTCACCTGCGACCAGAGAGCACGCCTGTTTATGGGGCCTTGGCTCACCACCACAAAGAGGGTACCTGGTCAGCACCAACTGTGGAGGCCGCCTCTGCATCCTGCCAGAAGAGGCTGACGGCGCGGATCCACCAGGCCAGGTATACCCTGAAACCACCAGCCCATGTAAGCCGCCTCTACATCCTGCCAGAAGTGGCTGAAGTCGCGGCCAACGGGAGAGGAAGATTGGAGGAAAGGTCTGGGGAAGTAGATGGCCCAGATCTGGTTACCAAAAGAACCGGTGACCTGCCTCCTGAGAGGGTTTTGGGTGGGTTAACGGACTTGTGGGTGGAGGATGGTGATGTCTAATACCTGGTGCTTTTAAATGTTTTACATGTTTTAATGTTTTATGCATTTTAAAATGTTGTCTTGCAGCCCGAGGACGTGCTGGTGATAACTAAGGGGGAATGTGGCGCCCCTGACCTGGTCAGGCACCACTGAGTACTGCACCCATGCTGGGGACAGTACAATACAGGTAATCCAGATGGCTGACTGGGGTGTGGAACACAGGCGCATAGTGATCAGGTCTCACACATGTACCCATGAGAGGACCCCTGGGGATCCCAGGAGGGGGCAAGCCTTCACCTTCACTGGAATAGTGGAGGGGGTAGAGCCTCCATCTCCTCTCAAGGGGTGTGGTGGAGAGTCTGGTTGCTAGGTGGCGTCACGATCAAAACAGAAGATTTCCTACCAGTGACGGAGATCCAGCAACGTGGAGTCCCTGAAGGTAACGCACCGACACCGACACTGCACATGCGGAGCTTCACAAAAGTATGTATGCTGCATTCATTGCTGCACTTATGCATGCGTGGGCTTTACACACTACAACATCGCAAATATAAGTCGATGGCATCACGGAATTCTTGACGCACATCCGGCCGCATTAGCGATGCCGTCTGTTGCGTGTGACTCCGATGAGCGATTTTGCATCGTTGCAAAAACGTGCAAAAATGCTAATCGGCAAAATGGGTGTCCATTCTCAAAAATCGTTAATGCAGCAGTAACGAAGTTGTTCCTCGTTCCTGCTGCAGCACACATCGCTGCGTGTGACGCCACAGGAACGAGGAAGCTCCCCTTCCATGCCTCCTGGCCACATTGCGTAAGGAAGGAGGTGAGCGGGATGTTACGTCCCGCTCATCTCCGCCCCTCCGCTGCTATTGGGCGGCGGTTCAGTGACGTGGCTGTGATGCCGCACGGACCGCCCCCTTAGAAAGGAGGTGGTTCGCCGGTCACAGCGACGTCGCCGGACAGGTAAGTATAGGTGACGGCTCTGGGCGATGTTGTGCGGCACGGGCAGCGATTTGCCTGTGTCGCACAACAGATGGGGGCGGGTACCCACACTAGCGATATCGGGATATCGGAGTGTGTAAAGTAGCCTGTAGGCCAGGGGTGGGCAATTAATGTTCCCATGGGGCCGCATGAGAAATTGGGATGGTTTTAGAGGGCCGGACTAATATAATTAACTCAGTTTTACCCAATACTGTATATAGCATATATACTATCCCTTCATACACAAACAGTAAGTTACGGACTGTGTGACCCCTCGTGGCCCTGCACGCACACATATCCTTTTTTTCTCTGGCAGCACAGGTGTCACACGGATCGCACACTGATGTGATCTGTGTGACATCAGTGTGACAAATACCAGAGAAAACACGGGTCTTTTTAATAAAAAGATTTTCTATATTTACCTCTCTCCAGCGCTGCTGTCTCTGGCTCTGCTGCCTCCCGCTCCTTATCGCTGGTAATTATACTCACTGAATATTCACTGCAGTGAGCAGCTGGAAGCAGGGACAGTGCTAGGGACCGCATCGCTGGGTGAGTATACAGGTGTGTGTGTATGTTGAGAACCTGGAAGCTGGAGCATCTCGGGGACTCGTCACAGTTCCCAATGAACTCTGATGAACCCATGAAGCTGTAGCGTGGGTGTCGCAGGATGGTCATCAAAGTTCATTGGAAACTCTGATGACCTCCTGGAGGCCACTGTGCTTGCAGAATACTCACCTGTCCCTGCGGTGATGCCCTCAACGGTGCTGTGCCGGGTGCTGTCATCGCGATGCTCCGGCTTCCAGGTCCTGAGTAGAGATGAGCGAACCGGTCCCGGTTCGGCTCGAGGCCGGTTCGCCGAACGGGGGTCCCGTTCGAGTTCGGCTCGTCGAACGTTCGACGAACCGAACTCGAACGTATAGGCTATAATGGGAGGCAATCACAAACACATAAAAATGCATTATAAATGTACACAAACAGTTAATAAACATTGCCATAACACTTACCGGTCCCCGCGATCCCTTCTGCACTCTGTCTCCTGCCGCTATTCCATCCGATGATCGCTTAATCCTCCCGGTGACCTGCACTTCCAGCAGAGATGCAGGACCTATCGTGACGTCAAAATAGCCATGTGACCAGTCACGTGGCTATTATCTCATTGGCTACAGACTGGTCACATGACTATGACACGTCATGTAGGACCTGCGAGTGCATCTCTCCGGTACACGGTGCACATATGTGTATCGCCGTGTACCGGCGACATGCTCTAGCACACGGTCGACTCCCCGTTCCGTTAGGGACCGGCTGACACAGCCGGTCATTAACGGAGATCACCCTTGCCATAGCAACGCAGTTAGCGGTGACGTCACCGCTAACCGCGGCTCCGAGAGCACCGTTGCTATGGTAACGCGTCTGTCAGCGTTACCGCTGTTACTGCTGACAGCCAGCACTGATCACTCACGGAGTGAAGGCTGCACGCTGCTTCCCGATTGTAGTGAGGATTGTAGTGAGGATGAGGTTCCCCAGCCCCAAGTGATGAGCTGGTGAATCTCATCCTTCCTCACTACAATCGTCACTACTACTACACTAGTGAGGATTGTAGTGAGGATGAGATGCCCCAGCCCCAAGTGATGAGCTGGTGAATCTCATCCTTCCTCACTACAATCGTCACTACTACTACACTAGTGAGGATTGTAGTGAGGATGAGATGCCCCAGCCCCAAGTGATGAGCTGGTGAACCTCATCCTCACTACAATCATCACTACTACTACACTAGAAAGAAAGAAGACAGAAGAGCAGGATCGTGGAGGGCTGACAGGGGGTAATAAAGATGGAGTCTCTAATGTGTCTGTGTATTTATTTCTATTAAAGTATTTTTTCTCTGTGTGGTGTCTTTTTTTTAACCCTTTATTGGAGATTCTTAATGGCCGGGTCAAACGTGCCTGACATTAAGAATCTCTGGCTTAATACTGGCTAGTAAAACAAAGCCAGTATTAACTCATGATTACCCAACAAGCCACCCGGCTCCAGGGCTGTTGGAAGAGTTGGATACAGCGCCAGATGATGGCGCTTCTATGGGAGCACCATTTTCTGGGGCGGCTGCGGACTGCAATTCGCAGCAGAGGCGCCCAGAAACCTCGGGCTAACCTGTGCTGCGGATTCCAATCCCCAGCTGCCTAGTTGTACCCGGCTGGACACAAAAATGGGGCAAAGCCCACGTCATTTGTTTTTTAATTATTTCATGAAATAAGTGAAATAATTAAATAAAACGGGCTTCCCTATATTTTTGGTTCCCAGCCGGGTACAAATAGGCAACTGGGGGTTGGAGGCAGCCCGTGGCTGCCTGCTGTACCTGGCTAGCATACAAAAATATGGCGAAGCCCACGTCATTTTTTTGGTGGGCAAAAAAATTCTGCATGCAGTCCTGGATGGAGTATGCTGAGCCTTGTAGTTCTGCAGCTGCTGTCTGCTCTTCTCCATACAGATAGACAGCAGCTGCAGAACTTCAAGGCTCAGCATACTCCATCCAGGAATGTATGCAGAAGTTTTTTGCCCCCTGAAAAAATTATGTGGGCTTCGCCATATTTTTGTATGCTAGCCAGGTACAGCAGGCAGGTACGGCTGCCCCCAACCCCCAGTTGCCTATTTGTACCCGGCTGGGAACCAAAAATAAAGGGAAGACCTTTTTTTATTATTTCATGAATTTCATGAAATAATTAGAAAACAAATGACGTAGGCTTCGCCCCATTTTTGTGTCCAGCCAGGTACAACTAGGCAGCTGGGGATTGGAATCCGCAGCACAGGTTGGCCTGAGCTTTCTGGGCCCCACTGCTGCGAATTGCAGTCTGCAGCCGCCTCAGAAAATGGCATTTTCATAGAAGCGCCATATTCTGGCGCTGTATCCAACTCTTCCAGCACCTGCCTGCTATACCTGGCTAGCATACAAAAATATGGCGAAGCTCACGTCCTTTTTTTGTAGTTTTTTGGCAAAAAAAATAAAAAATGCTTCCCTGGATTTTCCATTGCCAGTGAAGGTAACACCAAGCAGTGGGGGTTAGCAGCCAGTAGCTACTTGGATTACCCTTAGCTAGCAATACAAAAAATGCAGCGGGAGCCCATATATATTTTTTTTAATTATTTATTTAAATAACTAAAAATAAAATGGGCTTCCCTGTATTTTGATTGCTGGACATCACAGTGCTGTAAAAATAAATCTTTAAAAAAATGACGTAGCGCTCCGCGGTATTTTTGATTCTCAGCGCAGATAAAGCAGACAGCTATGGGTTGCCACCCCCATCTGCCTGCCGTTACCTTGGTTGGCAAACAAAATACAGGGAAGCCCATTAATTTTTTCTATTTAAAAAATAGTTAAAAAAAAAATGACGTTGGGTCCCCCCATTTTTGATAGCCAGCTAGGGTAAAGCAGACGGCTGTAGCCTGAAAACCACAGCTGGCAGCTTTACCGTGGTTGGGGATCCAATGTGGAGGTCCCCTCAGGCTCTTTTTTATAATTATTGTATAAATATTAATAATTACACAATAAAAGTAGGGTCCCCCCAAATTGGATCACCAGCCAAGGTAAAGCGGACAGCTGTGGTCTGGTATTCTCAGGGTGGGAAGGTCCATAGTTATTGAGCCTTCACAGCCTAAAAATAGCAGGCCGCAGGCACCCCAGACGTGGCGCATCCACTAGATGCGCCAATCCTGGCGCTTCACCCCAGCTCATCCCGTGCCCTGGTGCAGTGGCAAATGGGGTAATAAATCAGGTTGATACTAGCTGTAAAGTAACCTGAGATCAAGCCCAGCAGTTTGTGATGTCATGGCGTCTATTAGATACTCAACATCATAAACTGTCAGTACTAACAAAAAAAAAAAAAAAATCGACAAAAGAAATTTATTTGAAAAAACAGTCCCCAAAACATTTCCTCTTTCACCAATTTATTGTAAGAAAAAAAATAAAGGGGTCCCACGACGACTCTGGACCGTCTAGAATATGGGGGGGAGACACTCAGGGAACGTATCCCCCATTTTCTAGGAGTGCGGACCTGTCACAAACCACCGGGGGGGTCACTCAGAAATCCCCCGCGCTGGCTACCAGTACGTCACAATCGGGGGGTAACAAGTGGGGGTCACCCCTCCTTTATACCTCCCGACCGACAGACAGAGCACGTGACGCGCTCTCTAGCGCCCCTCTTATAGTCAGGCCAATTATGGAATTGCCCGACCATAAGCAAGGAGGCCGCTATACTACTTATGCCGATTATTGAAGGGTCCCCGGTGAGAGTAAGGTATATATTCCCCCGACCTCCGCGGGCGGAATATATAAAATCTCCCCGAATCTCACTGGCCTCCCCACAATAATCCTTGGCACAATTCGCTGCCACCAACCGATTTACGGTAACTA
Organism: Anomaloglossus baeobatrachus; assembly: GCF_048569485.1. Classification (NCBI taxonomy): domain Eukaryota; kingdom Metazoa; phylum Chordata; class Amphibia; order Anura; family Aromobatidae; genus Anomaloglossus; species Anomaloglossus baeobatrachus. The sequence goes on along the minus strand of NC_134363.1, from coordinate 81,383,172 downwards.
TTAGCCGAACACACAGACGTGGGATTCAAGATCGAGATAACAGAACAGCCCAAGATTAATTATATAATTTAATCAGCCTAAAGCACACTAGAAACTACAATATATACAATAGGGAATCTACAGAATATACATAGGTCAGAGTACAGTTACAATCAAAGCATGGGTTACAAACAGGCATACACAGTTCCAGCAGTTACCTTGTTGCGTCTGGCCACAGGGGGGCGCTGTACCCAGGTTTCTAGGATCCTTCCCACAGATGTTTCCTACACGTGCCCCCAGCGAGAAGAACCCTGGAAAATGGCCGAAGTAGGGTTATCAACCTGGGCAGATCCAGGTCCCCTCCTACCTTAGTGACCTCACAGGGAGCACTGCTCCACCCCTGGCTTGAGTTATGGACAATATCCCAACATGGAATATGGGCATAACTTTGCCTGGGAGCGTCGTAGGCGGACGCCAATGCTCTCATTGTGACAGTTATGAATTTAGCTACAGAACGAGGGGACTCATGACCTGTCTGCCAGTTCCCCATTGGCTGATATCACGCCTGGGGCATTTCCCAATGTCCTGCTCCCATAAAAAGGGTGTGCCGGCATCGTCTGCATGCGGAGACACCATTTTTATGGTTGCCATATTTATCGGAAATATGGCTTGCGAGATATGAACCATTTTTTACTGGAGTCGTTCTGTCTGGCTATTTCCATAGCCTTGCTAACTAGCTAGCAGCTCCTACTACAGGGTGACGGCAGGGAGTCATCCTGTGTCCATTGTTCCCACACCACCTCATCTCCATATCACAGGACATGGCCATGGAGGTGTAAGTGGAACACTGAGAACAAGAAGGGAGGGGGCACTGCCAGGGAGTGATGAGGGATTATGACTGGAGTCATAATTCATCTTCATATCCCGGGATTTGCCTCACACCTCCCCCCTTTTGAGGGCGCTAGGGGGCAGCACACTCCGGTGTTCCCCCGTGCGCCCGTCCGCGACCTCTCCTTGTCGGGACAGCCCGTCTGCGTTACCGTGGTCACGGCCCCTTTTGTGGCGAATGGTGAAGTTGTATTGCTGGAGCGCAAGGCTCCATCGCAACAATCGCCCATTCGTCCCAGAGACGGTGTGCAACCAGCTGAGGGGATTGTGGTCCGTCTCCACGATGAAGTGGCGCCCGTATAGATAGGGTTGCAGACGCTGCAGGGCCCACACTATGGCCAGGCACTCCTTCTCCATCGTGGAATAGGCAACTTCCCTTGGTAACAGCTTCCTGCTCAGGTACAAGACTGGGTGCTCTTGGCTCGCAGAGTCCACCTGGCTGAGCACCGCACCGAGGCCGAAGTCACTGGCGTCGGTCTGTACTACAAACGGCCGCGTGAAGTCGGCTGCCTGTAGCACGGGCGGGCTGGACAGGGCGTCCTTTAGGGCCCGGAAGGCTGTCTCGCAGTCCATTGTCCAATCGACTGCAGAGGGCAGCTTCTTCTTGGTGAGGTCCGTCAAGGGCTTTGCCAGGCTACTATAGCATGGAACAAACCTCCTATAGTACCCAGCGGTCCCCAAGAAGGACATCACCTGCTTCTTGGTCCTGGGGGTGGGCCAGGATGCGATGGCTTCCACTTTCTCAGGCTCGGGCTTCAGTGTTCTCCCACCTACCCGGTGACCGAGGTACTGGACCTCGCTCATGGCCAGCTGACACTTTCCCGGCTTGATGGTCAAACCTGCCCGGTGGATCCGCCTGAGCACCTGTGCTAGATGCTCTAGGTGGTCCTCCCAGGTGGGACTGAAGACGGCAATGTCATCCAGGTACGCGGCCGCGTACCCTTCAAGTCCCTTGAGCAGGGTGTTGACCATCCGCTGGAAAGTGGCAGGGGCATTCCTCATCCCGAATGGCATCACCGTGGACTCGTACAGTCCAAATGGGGTAATAAAGGCAGAGCGTTCCCTGGCCTTGCGAGTCAGGGGGATCTGCCAATATCCCCGGCTCAGATCCATGATGGTCAGGTACTGAGCCCCGGCCAACTGATCGAGCAGGTCATCGATGCGTGGCATTGGGTACGCATCGGCGACCGTGACAGCATTGAGCCCCCTGTAGTCCACGCAGAACCGAGTGGTTCGGTCCTTCTTAGGGACGAGGACTACAGGCGAGGCCCAAGCGCTGTTGGATGCCTGGATCACCCCCAGCTTCAGCATCTCGTCAATCTCCTGGCGCATGTGTTGCTGCACCTCCAGGGAGACCCGATATGCTGAACGCCGGATCGGGGGATGATCCCCAGTGTCCACGTGATGGACAGCCAAGTCAGTCCTTCCGGGCTGGTTGGTAAACAACCCCCGGAAGGGGTGTAGGGTGGCCCACAGCTGGGACCGTTGGTCCTCCAAGAGCTGGTGGCCAACCTCCACATCCTCAATGGATCCGCCTGCCCTAACCTGGGCTAGCATATCCAAGAGGGTTTCCGCTTCTCCCTCCTCGGGCAGGTTGCACACGGGGAGCGCACATGCCTCCCGCTCATGATGTGCCTTCATCATGTTCACATGGAAGGGCTTCCGCCTTCCACGGGCAGGGTCCAGGGTGACCAGGTACGTCACAGGGTTGAGCTGCTGGTACACGAGGTATGGGCCTTCCCAGGCTGCCTGAAGCTTGTCCTGTGGTACGGGGACCAGTACCCACACCTTTTGACCCACTTGGTAGGTCCTCTCACAAGCGTTCTGGTCGTACCAACGCTTCTGATCGGCCTGGGCTTGAGCCATATTGTCGTGTACCAGTTGCGTCAAGGCCTGCATTTTGTCCCGGAAGCGCATGACATACTCGATAACCGACACTCCAGGGGTGGCCAAATCCCCTTCCCAAGCCTCTTTCACCAGAGCCAGGGGGCCCCGCACACGTCGCCCGTACAGGAGCTCAAACGGTGAGAATCCTGTTGAGGCCTGTGGAACCTCCCGGTAAGCAAATAACAGGTGTGGGAGATACCGCTCCCAGTCACGCCCATGGGAGTCGACCAACATCTTAAGCATCTGCTTTAAGGTGCCATTGAACCGCTCGCACAGGCCATTAGTCTGTGGATGGTACGGGCTGGCCACCAGATGTCGCACCTGGACTTGCTTACAGAGGGCCTCCATCAGCTGGGACATGAATTGGGTCCCCCGGTCAGTGAGCATTTCCTGGGGAAAACCCACTCGGGAGAAAATCTCCAGCAATGCGGTGGCCACCTTGTCAGCCCGAATGGACGACAAGGCCACTGCTTCTGGGTACCGGGTGGCATAGTCCACTACCGTCAGTATGAAGCGTTTCCCGGAGCTGCTGGGGATGGCCAGCGGGCCGACCAGATCCACAGCCACCCTCCTGAAAGGCTCATCGATGATTGGCAGAGATACCAGTGGGGCTTTGGGGCGTGGCCCCGCCTTCCCCACTCTCTGACAGGTTTCACACGAACGGCAGTAGGCAGCCACATCGGCCCCCATTTTTGGCCAGTAGAAATGCTGGTTTAACCTGGCCTTGGTCTTAGCGATCCCTAGGTGTCCGGCCATCGGAATCTCATGTGCGATCCGCAACAACTCCGTCCGGAACGGATAGGGTACCACCAACTGTCGGTCCCTGGGCCACGCCTCCGGTGAACCCTGCTGGACCGTGGCCCGGTACAGCCGTCCTTGGTCCCAGACCACTCGCTCCGGGTCCGAGTCCGAGGGAGGCTGTGCCGCCTGCTCCTTAAGAGCTTTCAGGCTGTCGTCAGCTTCTAACGCTGCCTGAAACCCCTGACTAGATGTGGCCAGAATCGACGAGACTGTCACATCTTCGGTCAGTACCCCGGGACCTGTGTCCTGGCCTCCGCCTGACTCGGCTGCCACTTGGTCAGAAGGGGAAGAGCTATCGGACCTCCGGGAGGCCCCTTGGCTTCCAGCACTCCCACTGCGGGTGACAGCGGCCACAGCCGCTGCGACCGTGGGTCGTGCCTGCTCCTCCTCCGTTCCTGACCAAGTCGCCGGTTCAGGCAGACCGACCTGGCTTCCTGACACCCCGGTTGTGGGGGAACCATGCACCGAGATCTTACCTGGGAGCACTTCCGCTCCTGGACCGGCCCCAATCTCACCTGCCTGTTCCCCTCCTGCAGCAACAGAACCCCGCTGTGAAATCTCTGGGGACCCCACATTTGCTGTGGTAGCCCCCACCCCACACACTGGTCCTCCCCCTGCAGCACCCTGCTCTCTGCTTATCCCTGCAGAGGGCAACAGATCCCAGCTCACAGGCTGGTTACTTGTAGAGGCATTGTCACACCTTTCTCTGACCCCCTCCTCTCCTGTCACAGCTGCAGCTGCGTGTGTGTCTATGGTGTCTGTGCAAGCAGAAATATCAGAGTTCACTCCCTCCTCCCTTACATCATTCATAGATAACACATTAACATTGTCCGGAGGCATGTCAGTACTGGCTGAAGGTTCAGCCCTTGGTTGGGGCCCAAACTGGGAGGTTATCTGCCCCAAATCTGTCCCAAGTAGCACGTTTGCCGGGATCCGATCAGTTACCCCCACCTCCCTCACCCCCCGCCCTGCGCCCCAGTCCACATAAATGTCAGCAACAGGCAGCGCCGGGTCAGTGCCTCCAATCCCGGAGACAGCGAGGGTTTTTCCAGGGATCAAGTCTTGGGGGGACACCATCTCAGGCCGCACCAGAGTCACCTCCGAGGCGCTGTCTCGCAGTCCTATGGTCACAGACCGGCCGACGGTGACAGGTTGGAAGCTGTCCAGGGACCTACCACCACCCCCACCCACACAATACACCTTGGGCGGCCCTTGGGACGGGGACGGAGCCGGGGCCTTGGGACACTGAGGGCACATGGCCTTGAAGTGTCCAGGTAGGTTGCACTGGTGGCACCGTCTTGGCTCTGCCACGGGCCTGGAGAGGGGAGTTGAGGGGGACACCCCCTGCAGTCTAGGGGCAGGTGGGGCAGTCGCAGAATTCATCTTACCCCCTCTCCAGGTGCTGCTGGTGGCCGCTCTCCTGGCCTCAGGGGCCCGGTTGTTGGTGTAGTCATCGGCCAGGGCAGCTGTAGCCGTGGACCCCTTTGGCTTCTGGTCTCGGATGAACTGGCGGAGATCCTCAGGGCAGTTCCACAAGAGTTGCTCCGTGATGAACAAGTCCAGGATCTCCGGTCCGGTGGAAAGCTGCAGGCCTTGGGTCCAGTGGTCGGCAGCTCGGGCAAGTGCCCGCCGGTGGTCAGCCCAGGAGTCCTTTGGTCCCTTCTGTAGGCTCCGGAACTTCTTGCGGTAGGACTCTGGAGTGAGGTTGTACTGTTGGATCAGGGCCCGCTTGATGGTGTCGTAGCCCTGATCTGCCTCAGCAGGCAAGTCACCAAGGATATCCAGGGCCTTACCCCTTAAACGGGGGGTCAGGTATTTGGCCCACTGGTCCTTGTCCAGATGGTGCTGCAAGCAAGTCCGTTCAAAAGCAGTCAAGAAAGAGTCCAAGTCTCCATCCTTCTCCAGCACTGGGAAGTCCTCAACACGGACCTTTGGAAGTTTGGTGTCTCGAAGGTCACATGTGGCTGATGAGGGCCGGAGCTGAGCTAGCTGCAGCTGGTAGTCACGCTCTGCCTGGCGCTCTTCACGCGCTGCCTGCCGCTCCGCAGCCTCAGCCTCACGCGCTGCTTGCCGCTCTGCCCTGCGCTCTGCCAGGAGTCCCTTGTAGCCCTCCTGGTCTCCAGCCTGGAGAAGGGCCATAGCCATTTGAAGAAGGCTATCCGAGCCTCCCAGGCTCGGTGGAATGGCACGTGGTGATCTGCGGCCCGCTGCGGAGCCTGGTGATTCACTGTCCCTTGCAGAGCGGAGGGCTGGCATCTGGCTCGTTGAGGACCCTTGGGTGAGCTGCTCCTCATCTTGTCCATAATTGCCAGCTTGTGCGCTGTCCTCTGCAGAACGGTTTTCTGGCGTCGAGCTCCTGGAGGACTCGTGGGCAACCTCCTCATTACTGTCCACAGCACCGTCCTCCCTCTCTTCGGCTCCTGCCTTAGCATTGGCCAGTTGCATAGCTCTGCTCCTGGTGCCATCAGCCATTCTTGCAGACTTTTGGTCACTGACACAGAACTGACACCTGATGCCTCCACACACCTTACAGTATCTGCACTCTGACACTCTAGTGTTGAGCTAGTCTGAAGACCCCAGCAGCCACAGCTGCTGCAGGCAGTCTTTAGTGTCTGGGAGTATGGGTCTCACACTCACACACACTATTATCTCGATCCCACCGCTATGCCACCAATATGTCACAAACCACCGGGGGGGTCACTCAGAAATCCCCCGCGCTGGCTACCAGTACGTCACAATCGGGGGGTAACAAGTGGGGGTCACCCCTCCTTTATACCTCCCGACCGACAGACAGAGCACGTGACGCGCTCTCTAGCGCCCCTCTTATAGTCAGGCCAATTATGGAATTGCCCGACCATAAGCAAGGAGGCCGCTATACTACTTATGCCGATTATTGAAGGGTCCCCGGTGAGAGTAAGGTATATATTCCCCCAACCTCCGCGGGCGGAATATATAAAATCTCCCCGAATCTCACTGGCCTCCCCACAATAATCCTTGGCACAATTCGCTGCCACCAACCGATTTACGGTAACTATTAGCCGAACACACAGACGTGGGATTCAAGATCGAGATAACAGAACAGCCCAAGATTAATTATATAATTTAATCAGCCTAAAGCACACTAGAAACTACAATATATACAATAGGGAATCTACAGAATATACATAGGTCAGAGTACAGTTACAATCAAAGCATGGGTTACAAACAGGCATACACAGTTCCAGCAGTTACCTTGTTGCGTCTGGCCACAGGGGGGCGCTGTACCCAGGTTTCTAGAATCCTTCCCACAGATGTTTCCTACACGTGCCCCCAGCGAGAAGAACCCTGGAAAATGGCCGAAGTAGGGTTATCAACCTGGGCAGATCCAGGTCCCCTCCTACCTTAGTGACCTCACAGGGAGCACTGCTCCACCCCTGGCTTGAGTTATGGACAATATCCCAACATGGAATATGGGCATAACTTTGCCTGGGAGCGTCGTAGGCGGACGCCAATGCTCTCATTGTGACAGTTATGAATTTAGCTACAGAACGAGGGGACTCATGACCTGTCTGCCAGTTCCCCATTGGCTGATATCACGCCTGGGGCATTTCCCAATGTCCTGCTCCCATAAAAAGGGTGTGCCGGCATCGTCTGCATGCGGAGACACCATTTTTATGGTTGCCATATTTATCGGAAATATGGCTTGCGAGATATGAACCATTTTTTACTGGAGTCGTTCTGTCTGGCTATTTCCATAGCCTTGCTAACTAGCTAGCAGCTCCTACTACAGGGTGACGGCAGGGAGTCATCCTGTGTCCATTGTTCCCACACCACCTCATCTCCATATCACAGGACATGGCCATGGAGGTGTAAGTGGAACACTGAGAACAAGAAGGGAGGGGGCACTGCCAGGGAGTGATGAGGGATTATGACTGGAGTCATAATTCATCTTCATATCCCGGGATTTGCCTCACAGGACCCTTCATGTGAGGAGTGTGGGTGCAATGAATCTGCACTCACTCTTCTCGGGTCCACAGCAGCAGAGTCCATGTCGTAATGGTTGCTACCAAAGCTGCAATGCCCTGCTCATGAGGTAAGGGCATGCCTAATCAGGAGAACTACTGTAGAGGAAGCTCTGCTCACTGGTATATAGGTGCTCAGAGGTAATAATAGATAAAATTAGTGAGTAACCTCGGCACTCTAAATCTCCCAGACTAAGTCAGTAAGTCACAACGGATAGTAATGCAAAATCACTCTTTATTGGTCCGTATTAAGAAAAAAAAATTTTTCATAAGCATATATGTTTCTGTCCAAAACAAGTTACAAATGACGTTTCGGCCTGAGCCTTCGTCAGATTGGACTTATCTGCATGTAATTATGAAAAATGACAATAATCAGTATCACATAAGAGTGAGAGAACAATAACATAAACTCGAACAATGTAGAGGTACAATTGGGATGCAGCAAAAAAATTGCAACACAGCAAGAAATGAAACACATGATACAAATGTCATAATACAGTACAAGGACAATATAGTAATGACAAATATGGGGTCAGAGTAGACTTAGACAGCTCTGGTACGAAAGAGATGTCAATCATAAAGTAACATGTGCAGTAGGTGTAGAGCTACAGTGTGCATGGCAGAGCTAATGGGTAGACCGACCATAGAAAAAGAACGGAGAAAAAGTGGAGAAAAAGTGGAGAAAAAGTGGAGAATAAGTGGAGAAAAAGTGGAGAAAAAGTGGAGAAAAAGTGGAGAATAAGTGGAGAATAAGTAGAGAATAGGTGGATAAAAAGTGGAGAAAAAGTGGAGAAAAAGTGGAGAATAAGTGGATAAAAAGTGGAGAAAAAGTGGAGAAAAAGTGGAGAATAAGTGGAGAAAAAGTGGAGAATAAATGGAGAAAAAGTGGAGAAAAAGTGGAGAAAAAGTGGAGAAAAAGTGGAGAAAAAAATGGAGAAAAAGTGGAGAAAAAGTGGAGAATAAGTGGAGAAAAAGTGGAGAAAAAGTGGAGAAAAAGTGGAGAAAAAGTGGAGAAAAAGTGGAGAAAAAGTGGAGAAAAAGTGGAGAAAAAAATGGAGAAAAAGTGGAGAAAAAGTGGAGAAAAAAATGGAGAAAAAGTGGAGAAAAAGTGGAGAAAAAGTGGAGAAGAAGTGGAGAAAAAGTGGAGAAAAAGTGGAGAAAAAAATGGAGAAAAAGTGGAGAAAAAGTGGAGAATAAGTGGAGAATAAGTGGAGAAAAAGTGGAGAAAAAGTGGAAAAAAAGTGGAGAAAAAGTGGAGAAAAAGTGGAGAAAAAGTGGAGAAAAAGTGGAGAAAAAATGGAGAAAAAGTGGAGAAAAAGTGGAGAAAAAAATGGAGAAAAAGTGGAGAAAAAGTGGAGAAAAAGTGGAGAAGAAGTGGAGAAAAAGTGGAGAAAAAGTGGAGAAAAAAATGGAGAAAAAGTGGAGAAAAAGTGGAGAATAAGTGGAGAATAAGTGGAGAAAAAGTGGAGAAAAAGTGGAAAAAAAGTGGAGAAAAAGTGGAGAAAAAGTGGAGAAAAAGTGGAGAAAAAAATGGAGAAAAAGTGGAGAATAAGTGGAGAAAAAGTGGAGAATAAGTGGAGAAAAAGTGGAGAAAAAGTGGAGAAAAAGTGGAGAAAAAGTGGAGAAAAAGTGGAGAAAAAAATGGAGAAAAAAATGGAGAAAAAGTGGAGAAAAAGTGGAGAAAAAAATGGAGAAAAAGTGGAGAAAAAGTGGAGAAAAAGTGGAGAAGAAGTGGAGAAGAAGTGGAGAAAAAGTGGAGAAAAAGTGGAGAAAAAAATGGAGAAAAAGTGGAGAAAAAGTGGAGAATAAGTGGAGAATAAGTGGAGAAAAAGTGGAGAAAAAGTGGAGAAAAAGTGGAGAAAAAGTGGAGAAAAAGTGGAGAAAAAAATGGAGAAAAAGTGGAGAAAAAGTGGAGAAAAAGTGGAGAATAAGTGGAGAATAAGTGGAGAATAAGTGGAGAAAAAGTGGAGAAAAAGTGGAGAAAAAGTGGAGAAAAAGTGGAGAAAAAGTGGAGAAAAAAATGGAGAAAAAGTGGAGAAAAAGTGGAGAATAAGTGGAGAATAAGTGGAGAAAAAGTGGAGAAAAAGTGGAGAAAAAGTGTAGAAAAAGTGGAGAAAAAATGGAGAAAAAAATGGAGAAAAAGTGGAGAAAAGGTGGAGAAAAAGTGGAGAAAAAGTGGAGAAAAAGTGGAGAAAAAGTGGAGAAAAAGTGGAGAAAAAGTGGAGAAAAAATGTAGAAAAAGTGGAGAAAAAATGGAGAAAAAGTGGAGCACCCTTTGGTGCCTTTCATGTGGCACTAAGGGGTGCTTAGCTTTGTATTTAGCCAAAAAAATGAAAAAAAAAAAATGACGTAGGGTTCCCCCTAGTTTTGTAGCCAGCTAGGGTAAAGCAGACGGCTGCAGCCTGCAGACCACAGCTGGCAACCTCACCTTGGCTGGTAATCCAAAACTGAGGGCACCCCACGCTGTTATTTTAAATTAAATAAATAATTTAAAAAAAAAACATGTAGGGGTCCCCCAAAATTGGATCACCAGCCAAGGTAAAGCAGACAGCTGGGGCCTGATATTCTCAGACTAGGGAGGTCCATGGTTATTGGACTCTCCCCAGCCTAAAAATAGCAGGCCGCAGCCGCCCCAGAAGTGGCGCATACATTAGATGCGCCAATCCTGGTGCTTCGCCCCAGCTCATCCCGCGCCCTGGTGCGGTGGCAAACGGGGTAATATATGGGGTTAATACCAGATGTGTAAGTCACCTGGCATCAAGCCCTGGGGTTGGTGAGGTCAGGCATCTATCAGATACCCGACATCACCAACCCAGTCAGTAATAAAAAAAAATAGACGACAAACACATTTTTATTTGAAAAAACACTCCCCAAAACATTCCCTCTTTAACCAAAAGTGGAGAAAAAGTGGAGAAAAAGTGGAGAAAAAGTGGAGAAAAAAATGGAGAAAAAGTGGAGAATAAGTGGAGAATAAGTGGAGAAAAAGTGGAGAAAAAGTGGAGAAAAAGTGGAGAAAAAGTGGAGAATAAGTGGAGAATAAGTGGAGAAAAAGTGGAGAAAAAGTGGAGAAAAAAATGGAGAAAAAGTGGAGAAAAAGTGGAGAAAAAGTGGAGAATAAGTGGAGAAAAAGTGGAGAAAAAGTGGAGAAAAAGTGGAGAAAAAGTGGAGAAAAAGTGGAGAAAAAAATGGAGAAAAAGTGGAGAAAAAGTGGAGAAAAAGTGGAGAAAAAGTGGAGAAAAAAATGGAGAAAAAGTGGAGAAAAAGTGGAGAAAAAGTGGAGAATAAGTGGAGAAAAAGTGGAGAAAAAGTGGAGAAAAAGTGGAGAAAAAGTGGAGAAAAAGTGGAGAAAAAGTGGAGAAAAAGTGGAGAAAAAGTGGAGAAAAAGTGGAGAAAAAAATGGAGAAAAAGTGGAGAAAAAGTGGAGAAAAAGTGGAGAAAAAGTGGAGAAAAAAATGGAGAAAAAGTGGAGAAAAAGTGGAGAAAAAGTGGAGAATAAGTGGAGAAAAAGTGGAGAAAAAGTGGAGAAAAAGTGGAGAAAAAGTGGAGAAAAAGTGGAGAAAAAGTGGAGAAAAAGTGGAGAAAAAGTGGAGAAAAAAATGGAGAAAAAGTGGAGAAAAAGTGGAGAAAAAGTGGAGAAAAAATGGAGAAAAAGTGGAGAAAAAGTGGAGAAAAAAATGGAGAAAAAGTGGAGAAAAAAATGGAGAAAAAGTGGAGAAAAAGTGGAGAAAAAGTGGAGAAAAAGTGGAGAAAAAGTGGGGAAAAGGGGAGAAAAAGTGGAGAAAAAAATGGAGAAAAAGTGGAGAAAAAGTGGAGAAAAAGTGGAGAAAAAGTGGAGAAAAAATGGAGAAAAAAATGGAGAAAAAGTGGAGAAAAAGTGGAGAATAAGTGGAGAATAAGTGGAGAATAAGTGGAGAATAAGTGGAGAAAAAGTGGAGAAAAAGTGGAGAAAAAGTGGAGAAAAAGTGGAGAAAAAGTGGAGAAAAAAATGGAGAAAAAGTGGAGAAAAAAATGGAGAAAAAATGGAGAAAAAGTGGAGAAAAAGTGGAGAAAAAGTGGAGAAAAAGTGGAGAAAAAGTGGAGAAAAAGTGGAGAAAAAATGGAGAAAAAATGGAGAAAAAGTGGAGAAAAAGTGGAGAAAAAGTGGAGAAAAAGTGGAGAAAAAAGTGGAGAAAAAGTGGAGAAAAAGTGGAGAAAAAGTGGAGAAAAAGTGGAGAAAAAGTGGAGAAAAAGTGGAGAAAAAGTGGAGAAAAAATGTAGAAAAAGTGGAGAAAAAATGGAGAAAAAGTGGAGCACCCTTTGGTGCCTTTCATGTGGCACTAAGGGGTGCTTAGCTTTGTATTTAGCCAAAAAAATGAAAAAAAAAATGACGTAGGGTTCCCCCTAGTTTTGTAGCCAGCTAGGGTAAAGCAGATGGCTGCAGCCTGCAGACCACAGCTGGCAACCTCACCTTGGCTGGTAATCCAAAACTGAGGGCACCCCACGCTGTTATTTTAAATTAAATAAATAATTTAAAAAAAAACACGTAGGAGTCCCCCAAAATTGGATCACCAGCCAAGGTAAAGCAGACAGCTGGGGCCTGATATTCTCAGACTAGGGAGGTCCATGGTTATTGGACTCTCCCCAGCCTAAAAATAGCAGGCCGCAGCCGCCCCAGAAGTGGCGCATACATTAGATGCGCCAATCCTGGTGCTTCGCCCCAGCTCATCCCGCGCCCTGGTGCGGTGGCAAACGGGGTAATATATGGGGTTAATACCAGATGTGTAAGTCACCTGGCATCAAGCCCTGGGGTTGGTGAGGTCAGGCATCTATCAGATACCCGACATCACCAACCCAGTCAGTAATAAAAAAAAATAGACGACAAACACATTTTTATTTGAAAAAACACTCCCCAAAACATTCCCTCTTTAACCAATTTATTAGAATGAAAAACAAATCCAGGTCTGGTGTAATCCAAGGGGTTGCCATGACGATCCACACTGTCCCAGTCAATGAAGAGCAGGATGTTCCCCATTGGCTGGGAGAGCAGTGCAGTGACCTGAGCTAACATTAATCGGTCAGCCCAGGTCACTGCAGGGGATGACAAGTGCTGCTGTCAGCGAGGTACATTACCTGCGCTGATCTCCAGCACTGCCGACAGCCCCTGTCACTGAGCTCAATGACCGGCTTCACACCAAGTATCGCGAGAGGTCCGTGACGTCACCGCTAGTCAGTCTCGGGTCGGAAGCGAGAGGTGATGTGACAAGCGGCGGCCATGGAGGACAGTGACAGCGCTGAGGTCGGGATGGCGGGACTTCATCACCGCAGGTAAGCCGAGCGGGGGGGAGGGGTGTGGGTGTGTGTGTGTGTGTGTGTGTGTACATGCCGCGGGCAGGAGGGGGCGGAGCGAGCTGAGTGGGGAAGTGTGGGCTTCCTGCACGTAACTAAGATAAACATCGGGTTACTAACCAAAGCGCTTTGCTTGGATACCCGATGTTTATCTTGGTTACCAGCTTCTGGCAGGCTGCCAGCGATGGCTCCTGCACACTGTAGCTGTAAAAAGCCCTGCTTTTTGCTGCTAGAACCGTTCTCGAACATATCTAGAACTATCGAGCTTTTGCAAAAAGCTCGAGTTCTAGTTCGATCTCGAACAGCCCCCAAAATCACTCGAGCCCCGAACTGGAGAACCTCGAACCACGAACCGCGCTCAACTCTAGTCCTGAGTGCGGTGAATAATCAATGAATGAGCAGTGGTCAGGAGCGGGAGGCAGCAGAGCTGAAGAAAGCAGGTAAATATGGAAAATCTTTTTATTTCACAGACTCGTGTTTTCGCCGGTACCTGACACATGTATGCAAACAGGTACCGGAGAAACGCAATCAGGCCCTGTAATGGCGGTATGGCGCTGCAGGGGGCGGGGAGAGAGCACGTGGTACCACTCGCAGTTACGGGCTTTTCTCTCTGCACGCACGCACACATACATACACACACGCTATAGACATATATACACAAACAATCCCCATATACTACATCACTACACCCCCATATACACCTGTAATATACATCACTACACCCCTATATACACCTGTAATATACATCCCTACACCCCTATATACACCTGTAATATACATCACTACACCCCTATATACACCTGTAATATACATCACTACACCCCTATATACAC